>NW_024582370.1:1120328-1149777 GCF_018398535.1 Haplochromis burtoni
GTTTGACTCAACCCGGCCGGACCAGTGTTGTTATTGTGGTTTTTCCTCTTGTATCCATCCCCAATATTTGAATCCGTAACACTAGCTGTGCCGTACAGTGACAGGGGTCCTTTATGTGGTTACGCTGAAGGCTTCGTGACTTTTAAGCCATGCCAGTAGCAGCTGTACAAAGGGCAGCTATGCTTTGTCATTCCAGCACTTTAATCCACAGAGAATCACCTCAACCAATATTGGGTGGAATGTCACTATATTTTATGAGGAGATTTATGGTCAACAGGGAATTAATCCTTTTGATTGTATTGATCCCGTGCTGTGTCTTTGATCCATGATGACTTTGTCTCTTCTGTCTTTGAGTCAACTTAACAGGCGTGGTACAAAGTTTGGGGCAGATATTTAAGTTCCCTTTAGGGAATATGAACGTTTCCTCTTGCACCACGATTGGGTCGAAATGTAAACAAGCTTAATACTTTTATTCATGACTAGTTAGTCTCTTGATCTAAGGTGGGGTTTGGGCAGTGCTCTGGTTTGCTGTTCTGTCCGTGGGTGGGTCTACCTCGGCTCCTGAATGCTGCCTGCACGCCTGCTTTCCGTTCGCTGATCACCTCTCAGGGATAAAAGGCCAGTGTACGTTCCTGCACTCTGGCTGGTTGTTGTTGCCCTTGTGGTGGTAATAAGACTCTCAAATTATGATTCGTTTTATGTGTGCTTTCTGGTTATCTGACCTTTCTCTCTCAGTTGGAGTTATGTTACCTACAACCTGAATAAATTGTTCAGCTGGAAAACTCATGTCCTCTAAAACCACTGCATGCTTCCCCTCAATTCCAGTAAATCCTCAATAAAAAATTGACTCTCAAGACTCACCTGAAAACGCCATGAACCTGTTTTATCTTCTCCTGCAGTCTTCTGGTGCTCCACGGCTTAGTCCCTGCGCCGCGCTCCATTACTAAATACTTCCCTGTATCTTGACTTTGCACTTTATTCGTTGCTTGTGAAAATCAAGAGTTAAACTTCCATCGGGTTTTTGTGATTATGACACTAATATGGCACTAGCAGACCAATGCACAAATGCAAACTGGTCAATCACCTCTTAGGAGTGTCAAAGAGGCATTATTAACAGACTGCAGATAGCTGTATAGTGCATACTGTAGACGACCCTGCAAGCAATCAGTGCAATAAAAAGCATGATGTCACACTGACAAATGGAAAAACATAAACTGGCATCAGTGTGCCAAGACGTCTGTCATCATATCGAATCTACCCCATATCAGATAAACAAGGGGTAATCTGAACATGGCAGGGGGGAAGAGACCCTCTTCCAAGACAAAAGAAATATTCAATTCAATTTTCAATTCAATTTTATTTACATAGTGCCAAAACACAACAACAGTTGCCTCAAGGCGCTTTATTTGGGGAGATATTGGCTCTATTTATCTGGTTTCCAGGATCATCTATAACTGGATACCTGCAAAACTGTAGACCAGCAAGTTAAACCATCAAATACACCAAAAAATGAGTTCTCACACTGCATATTAAAAGGAGATTTAATAAAGGACATTGCAGTCTGTCCCTTTCCTTCTGGATCGAGGCATGCATGTTGAGGAGGGATTAGTCCCAGACTTCTCTACGCAATCATTCTGGTGATAATAATAGGGCTTAGGCAGCAATGCTAAACATTATGTTAACATTCTCATATTAACATCTTAGCACGCTTAACATATTTAACTCGTGATATTGTCATAGTGAGTACAGCTACATGAACCTGGGGCATGGTTTTGTTTACTAACACCTGAACCTCGAAGGAGAGATTAAAATGCCAGACATGCATGTGAGGGCGTCTTTGATGGACAAAGTGAAACCTCGCCACACCGTCTGTAATCCAAATGAAGACAAAAGGGTGGCTGCACCCACACAGTCCCACCACAGAAATTCTAAACACATGTCTGCTATTACTTATAAATAGGTTGCTTGAGTTTCCTACAGATATATACAAAGATATTCATATTGTCTAATAATTTGAGGTGCTGTCTGATGAGATGATTTTATGTGTAAAATGTGTAAACTGAGAGATAAATAAACCTTAACTCAAGAGTCGGAATGAGCAATGCTCAGTGAAATTGCAAAAAACTTAAGAGCTGTGACTCAGACTCTACAAGCCTCAGTGAGAATGTTAAAGGTTAAAGTTCACGACAGTACAATTAGAAAAAGGCTAAGCAAATATGGCTTGTCTGAAAGGAGACGGCTTCTGCTCAGGTGTTGCGATGGCCCGGTTAAAGTCTAGACTTAAGTCTGATTAAAATGCTGAGGCAGGACCTTAAGAGAGCTGTGTACAAATAAATGCCTGGAAACTGAACTGAAACAACATTTAAAGAAAGAGAGGCCAAAACTTTCCAACAACAATTTCCAGAAGCTGATAAAAGTCAACCGCACACACACACACACACACACACACGCACACACACACAGACACACACGCACACAGACTCACACACACACGCACCACACAGCACACACACCACACACACACGCACACACGCACTCACACGCAGCACGCACACGCACACGCAGCACGCACACGCACACACACGCGCACACACGCACAGCACCACACACGCACAGCACGCACACACACACACACACACACACACGCACGCACACACACACACCACACCACACACACACCACACACACACACACACACACACACACACACACACACCACACACGCACACACACAGACGCACACACAACACAGCACGCACACACACACGACACACACACACACACACACACACACACACCGACACACACACACACACACACATACACACACACACAGACACACACACACACACACACACACACACACACACCAGCACACACACACACAGACAACGACACGCACACACCACGCACACTACACACACACACACGCACACACACACACACGCACACACACGCACAACCACACGACACACACACACACACACGCACACACACAGCAGCACACACACACACACACACACACACAAACGCACACACACACACACAGACACACACACACACGAGACACACACACACACACACACACACACACACACACACACACACACGCACACACACACACACACACGCACACACACTCACCCACACACACACACACACACACACACACACACACACACTCACACACACACACACACACTCACACACACACACACACACACACACACACTCACGTCACACACACACACTGTGTGTGTCAACAGATAATGGAGAATGTAAACCAAAGAGGGAAAAAACAGAAAAAAACTTTTTAAACACACAGATTATCCAACCTGCTGTTAAAGATAATTCATGACTGTTCAAACACTAAAATCATGCCCATCCCTCCTGATTGTACACACACACACACACACACACACACACGGACATTTTCCTCACTTAAAAGTGGTGAGACAGACCTCTAGTGGTTTAATATTTACACAGCAGCTCCATCTCTAGAAGCTGAGAAGCTGGAGGCTTGCCAACGATTTTTGAAGTGAGCTCTGGTCAGTGAAGAATGCACTCCAACATAAACTAATCAACAGACGGTCCCATTGGTGTCAACATCAGGAGAACATTGTGAGTCCACATCTGACACCACTCTAGTTCTTAATTAATTGTAGCTCAATTTTCCATGTTTGTCAGATTCCCTGGAAAGAAGTTATGATGTTTAAACAGAGAAGAGCTGGAGAGGATGTGGAGGGTGAAGGTAACAGTGGTCCCCGTGGTAATCGGAGCACTAGGTGCGGTGACTCCCAAGCTAGGCGAGTGGCTCCAGCAGATCCCGGAACATCGGAGATCTCTGTCCAGAAGAGCGCAGTCCTGGGAACAGCTAAGATACTGCGCAGGACCCTCAAGCTCCCATATAGAAATGAATAATTGCACTGAGACACGCTTAAAAGAAGTGGATGACACTTTGGTGTTGTGAGGGAGAAAAAGATGCAAGTTAGTGTATGTTTTCATATAATATTAAACATGTTTGCTATTAGCTGTTATCTTGTCACTTTCATAACTGTCCCATCACATTCTAGTCTACCGCCCCAAAACAACACTTTTTTAAATACTTATTTATTCTAGATATTGGCCCAATTACTTATTGTCAGAGGGTTATAAATGTAATCTTACCAGCTAGCTGACAACTAGCTAGCTAAAAAAAACAATAACAGCTGGTCAAAAACTACCTTTATGCAAGCTAATGTTAGTCTCAAGTGTCCTAAAAAACAAAGTTTCCCTCTGATAAACACTTTAGTTACATTCTCACATCATATAAGCAGCTACAAGCAGCTAACACCTGCAATGCAGCAGTGCTTACTGACAAAAATGTCCAGAATATCCTTTAAAACTCACCTCAGTGCCTTCATCAGACAGAAGTTAGCTTCACTGACTCATCAGCTTTACACTTTAAATTTCACAGCCTCCTCCAGAGTAAACAGAGGTGGACACAGGTATATTGGCAGTTGAGGTAAACAGCAGACTAAAAGCCTAAACAGGGCATTCAAACTCATTTTACATCAGGGGACACATACACCTAGTTACTTTGGTGTAATATTAATGACTGTGGGGAGATTAGATTAGATTAGAGTTCTTGCTGGGCCCTCATTGTTTGACACCCCTGGATTACACTCACTACAGATGAACAGCCACTAAATTCTGTTGACTGCAATCTGCTGACCTCTAGTGGTGAGATTTTACACACTGTACCTTTAAAGGTGTAACCTCTCCACGGCTCTACTTCACATATATTCTCTGTGAAACCTGCTCTCCACACAAATCCACACACGCAAACATACTGCTTAATACAATGATCCATCTCTACTTCTTGCAGCACTCCTTGTCCTTTGCTGACTCATGCGGTGTGGCAATGGGGGTTTTCCACAGGAACACGAGAAGTTGCTATACAACTAGCCCTTTATTCTAAAAGTGCACCGAGCCACACAGCTAAACATATCACACACAGACTGCTATATTCTTGATATACACACAAAAACATGCACAAGATGATTAAATGAACAATAAATTCTATGCCTCCTTGACAAGAATCTGCTGATGCTTAGGTCCGGATGAACTTCATGCTGGGTGTGCACACACGTTCCTGTAGGTGAATCTGTGTGGGTGGATGTTTGTGTGCACATGCCTCAGGCTCACTGTGCTTCTCATTAGTCCTCCAAACCGCTCAGAACAAAAGGTGCCCTGACTTCAGCACACACGCAATAGCAGGAAAACCATGCCACTGTGTGTGTGTGTGTGTGTGTGTGTGTGTGTGTGTGTGTGTGTGTGTGTGTTTTCCAGAGGCTATAACAGCAAGGTTAATGCACAACCGGAAACAGATGAGCTTAGCAATTAACGGTCTGAATCTAAAATAAACTGTGGCTGACAGTTCAGTGCTAAAAGACTTTAGTGAACAGTGAAATGAAGTGAAACACCATTTAAAAATAGAAGACCAATTAAAATATGTCAGAAAAATCTGGATTACAAAAATTTATTATTATTATTTTACAGTTCTAATACTGTACATGGTTTAAGCAAATATGTAGTATACAGAGTGCAATATATCAGAAACAAAATACTTCAATTCCATCTTTAGAAAACCTCAAAGATCTGCTCATTCTGTAAGTTTTCAAAGTAAGTCATACCAATCCTTCAAAAACAAGCCTGCAGAACAAATCGACTCCGGTTTCAGCAGCGTCAAAAACTGTCGCAAAATGATGTTCAAAAATGAAGATGCTACGGAAACATCAAGGCACAAAGGGTAAACTGTTCCCAGAAAACAGCTTTTTTATGCAGGAGTCTCCAAATTCTCCTTAAGCAATGAGATCAGGACAGAAACAAAGTCTTTATCCACAGTTTATCAGATTCCTATACTTTGAATGACTGCAAGTGAATGAGGGAAGACAAGATGAGTTTCTGTGACACTTGTTCTCAGTCGTTTGTTCCATGGTCACTGATGACCTTTTTGTGCATCCTCTGGATCTGGTGAGTTGTACTACTTTCCCCTTCTTATTGATTCCCTCCAAGGAAGTAGGAAGGCTGAAGGAAGAGAAAAAGATTTTTATTTATTTTATTTTTTACCATTGAAAAACGAAATAAATAATTTAAAACACGCACACGCACAGATATGGTTATTAACGTCTATGTTCAGCAGCAGGGTCGCTCAAAAGTGCATTTGTAATGAGTTAAATTGCACTGTTACCACGGCTCCTAAGTTAATTTAGGCACTTGACTAGAGCAGCTCTCTTAAAGAACCATCGCTGCAGATTCCTAAACTGTGAGCTCATAGTTCAGACTCACACATTTGGGTCACGAGTTCATTTGAGATGACCGGTTTCATTAAATAACTCTGTTTCCATTGGATGGTGACGACTGTACCCTTGATCTCAAAAGTCACAACGACAGATTAACACCCTTAGTGTCCCACTGCTTCATGTCAACTAAACCCATAAGGAAAGTCAGTGTGTGTGTTTGTGCGTGTGTTTAAAAATACTCGACTGCTTGGTGAGGGAGGGGCAGGCAGATGTTATTTTGAAGGCTCACGTTGCATCTTAATTATGTCCTCAAGTGAAGCTGGTTTGTGTCTACTGAGGTGTAGTACAGGCAGATGACCATAGTAAGAAAAACTCGGAGAGGACTCTAACTCGGTGGAACATCTAAACACTGAAGTGGTTCTTGTAAATAACCTTCAGCACGAGCTTAACGTGAGTGCTTCTCAGCTCTGTGTCACCTCATTCCCAAGAGTCTCGGTCTTTTCATTCCTTTCCATCCAGCTATTGCAACAACTTGTTTGGTGATTAGCACAAAAAGGAAATAACATGTTAAGTCAGGTGTTTTACTGCCGGCACACGGCTGTGCGTTTAGCTGCCAATTGCTTGAAAAACCAATAATAATAATAATAATAATAATAATGATGATGATGATGATGATGATGATGTTTGTTTAGCTGAGGTATTTGCTTGGGATTCACTGCCAGTCTCAGTTACTGGGAGTGAACTTGAGGATATTTGAGCAATGAGAGGGTGTGGTGCCACTCTCTCCAGAGCCCAGATAAAATGATTTCTACATAAATGAAATAAAAGCTTTCCCACGCCAATAAGTCACACTTTGACTTCTAGCTATTTCAGTCCAACCAGACAACAACTTGGGATACCTTCGACAATCAGAGCTCCTCGTCCTCCCCAGTGCTGCCCAGGTGTCCCGTAGACAGGTGCCGGTTCCTCCCGGTCTGCACGGCTTGTAGGTTCTTATAGCGCACCAAAGCCAGAGCAATCTCTGCGTTCCACGCTGTGCCGTCCTGCGGACACCGAAAGTCAATTTCCTTGCCCGTAACCATGACCACAGTGAAGTACACCAGCCCTCGCTTATACTCCACGCAGTCCACCGTGACCATGCGCTCAAAGTGAAGCTCCTTGACTTTGGAGCTCGACGCCAAACCCGGAGCATCACCGCCGCCTCCTTTGCAGTTGTGCAGGCGCAGCCCGTCCTCAGTGAGGACGCAGCGCTTCTTCTTCCACAGCTGGAGAAGTCCGCTGCTGCGCTTCTCTAGCAGTCCGTCTCTCATCGCCTTGGCCGCGAACGACATTTCCACGCTGAAAGAACCTCTTCAGTACCAGACACTAGACAACTTAATCCTCTGATAGATACTGAATCTATTAAATACGCATCGCGTGTCTAGCCGTATCAACGTCCCTCGGGGAAACAGATTCGCTACAGTAAAGATGATGTTAAACACATTTGTCTATTACAACAAGGTTTGTGAATAAGTTCCGTCTGTGCGCAATGACAGGACACCGTGCGGGTTGGTAGGCTGCTCTGCCTGGATATGTTTGAACATGCCCGGCTCCTGTCTGGACCTTCTCCCCCTTTCAACTAGCACCCGCCTCCTTCTCAGTGACGGCAGGAGAAGATCCGGGCTGTTTATGAAATTCCCATCTTGAGTGTGTGCGTCAGCGTGCAGTGCGCGCGAAAGAAAGACAGGCACAGAGAGTCAGTTAGTGCACGCTGACAGTTGTGTTTTACAGCACTCTGCATAGCAGCCTTTTTATGTGTTGCAGTGGTGGAGAGAGTGCTCAGAACTTTAACATAGCAACACCAGGGTAAATATACTTCTTAGTCTTTACGAGTTAGCTCACTCAAGTAAAAAGAAAAAAGTATTAAATAAGCAAAAGTAGTGCAGAATGGCCAATATCAGAATAATGGATTATAATTACGAGTACACCAGTATGTTCATGTTTAATGCTGCCAGTGGTAATTATGGGCCTAACTTGATTATTGGTTACCATTTTTTCTTCTGTTTATGCTATTCATCTTCAAAGCAACTCGTTATCAACGTGAGAGCTGTGGAGGAAAGTGCAACATTTTTTAAAAACTGAATTCCACAACAAAGGTAAACACAGAGTAGATGGGTTCAGGCCTGACCATCTCCCTTTGAGGTCGCAGTGCACCTGTAGAAAAACCTGCTAACACACCTTTCTGTATAAATGAGTAAACTAAAATGCTAATATGCTTAAAGTGCAATAAGCGCTCATTTATAAGACTTGAAACTCCTTATTAGAAACTATGTAATCTCGCCTCTCTGAGAGCTGGAATGTGAGTGGGTGGCATGGCGGATAAAGTTGGATAAAGAGTTCAAACTGCTGAATGACTAATCAGCCGGTTAGTGATCATCACCTTCTGGAAACAATGTCGTTACAAGGTAGGGCTACACGCAAACATGTCCAAGGATGAAATATTTACAACTAGTGAAATAAAAATGTATATTTCATTTGATTAACAGATTATATTTTCATAACTTTAGAGCTCCGCTTTCACTTCTCTGTCGAACTTCTGTGGGAAACATCAGTGATGGAATTTGTTGGTAAATTCTTTCTGACATTCTTACGTGATAGATAAGCTTTGTGGGTGGAGTGTATCTGTGATTCCCCTAATTTTACAAGATACTGGACTTACCTGGTCCCAGTGTGTCGCGTGGTGTGAGAGGAATGGATACGTATCCTGCACGTGTCGTTTCTTAAAACCAAAACAGAAACCACCACCTATGATACTCGCCTCAGACACAAACCGAGACAAGGAGGCCGAGGAGGCAGTTTCACTTCACTTTGTGCCAATAAAAACAATGACACCAAATACATTCTCTCTGTAGTTTATTTATCATCATGCTCTTCAGAAAGCATACCGCAATTGTGACATTTTAGCTGGCTGTATAGGTTATCTTGTGATGTTAAAAGGTGATCGTCTGACAAAAAGTGATTTCCGTTGATTGTATGTCTTTTTGTGTGTGTTTGTGTGCTGTTTTTTTAATATCTCTGTTTATATTGATAAATAATCTGCAGTCAGCACCATTTACGAAGGTGTTATATATAAAATAAAAAAGTCATCTGTTTAGCAGGTTTCTTTTTGACATTATTGTACACACTCTATATTCTATAATATAATCAATCCACCTAAAACATCTTTGTATAACTGTTGTGTTATTTGGTGCGACCTCTGCTGCAGTGACAGTTTTACATTCGTTATTAAAGGATGTATAAAAGTCTCTGATTGCAGCTTCTACCTCATGACAGAAATATATCTTCTGACTTCAAGTGGCTCGATATCAACCAGGAGAGATGTTTGACACACGTTTCACAGACCAACAAGTGATTTACAACCATTTAAGTACGAACAATAATTTCGGGCCAAATACCGGAAATCGTTTTTGGCAGGCGATCATTTTTTATCACAACACCAGGGGTTGCAAGTGTTGAGAGAAAAAATAATTCTTATAATTAAAAATAATTACTTTTGAGTGCAAATCACCCATGCAGTTTTACATAGATATTCATGTTCACTAAATGTGCATATGTGGCAGCACTGCAATAGTATTCACCTGTTTCTATGGGATTATGAAGGTGTCATCCTTTCGACTGTACAGTTTATAAAAGCAGCTTTCTATCAAGCGCGTCTGTGGATATAGGTCGTCTGCCCCCTGCAGGAAGAGCCAGGCAGTGCAGTAATCTGGAGCTGTGCTGCTGAAGATACGCGGTTCCTACTGAGTGTGCGCCAGCGCCCCGGCTCCCAGTCCATAGCCAAATCCTTTGGGACCAAAGTTTTTGCCGTAACAAGCTGTTGAGAACAAAGGTAATGCCATAAGACTCCACACTTTGCCATCCTCCCATATATATTAGACAAAGCTCACTGTGGCCTGCTTGGATCAGCCTTGATTTGAGTGTTTGATTTCCATCTGGCAAACATGATATTCCTCGATTGAATTCCTCACAGGGACCAAAGTTTCTTCAGGATTGTTGGTAGAAGGACTTTTGACTTCCCCCTCAAATGTGTTTTTTAGGCCATGCTGTCTTCTGGATCTACAGACTCACAGATTGAGTTAGCATTAGCTCAAGCTGGTGTGCACCACTTAGCAACGGCCTTAACAAATAAATTTTACATATGAGCAAACTAAAGAATATATTGCACCACAGCTCTCATGCTGGTTCTTCTATATACAGACTATTTCATTTGTGCGCCTCTAAATGCTCAGTGTTACCGCTCAAGTGCAGATTCTGTGGCGTGTTTCGGCCCTGAAACATGATACCAGCGTTAGATTTACACCTTTGCGGCTGTTAGATTGCAGGAATGAGTAAACACTTTAATTCAGGAGTTTAATTCTGAACTTTGTTTGCTGGGTCTCATATTCCTCAGCTACATTGCCCATACTGAGAACCTGAAAAACGTGTTTCTCTGTATGTGCCTACATGGGGCTGGGTTGAGCCAGACACAATAAAGGGGTTAATGTGCCCATATAACAGAATATTGAGCTGAAGTGTTGGACCCTGGGAGCATTGATAAGCTCCGCTATTCATCACCAGTGGCTTCAATTTACAGTACACACCTACAAGGTATTGTGACAAAATAATAAAAACGAATATGAGCCTGTGATGTTGTGTTAACAACATTGTTGGATTATACACTTGCCGGCCACTTTATTAGGTACACATGTTTAACTGGTCGTTAAGGCAAATGTCCAATAAGCCAATCACATGGCAGCAAGTCAGTGCATTTAAGCATGCAGATGTGATCAAGATGACCTGTAGAATTATGGGGAATTTCAGAAACTGCTGATCTACTGGGATTTTCACACAGCGATCTCCAGGGTTTACAGAGGATGCTCTGAAAAAGAGAAAATATCTAGTGGGTGGAATTTATCTGGAAGAAAATGCCTTCTTGATGCCAGACGTCAGAGGAGAATGACCAGACTGTTTCAAGCGGATAGCCAGGCAATAATAACTCAAATAACTACTTGTTACAACCAAGGACATCTTTCTCTGACTGACCTCTGTCTCCTCTGTCAGCTAATAACGGCACTGAGTGTCGGGATCCTGGGTCTTTTTGACCCAACGTTTTGAGTTTTACTTTATTTTGATGTTTATGATTCATGTTTAAGTTCATTGGGTTTTCTAAGTTCACTTGTTTATTAGTTTCCCCTTGTGTTTTCAACCCCTGTGTTAAGTCTCTCTTGTCCTTTATATGTTTCATGTCCTTTGTTGTCAAGTTCACGTTGTCACGTCTGCGTTTCATTATGTTTCCTGTTTTATTTTGAAGAGGTCCCGTGTTCCTGTGTTCAGTGTATTCAGCTTTATGTTTCCCCTGTGATGTTATGTTCCTGTGTGTCAGCTGTTTCCCCCTGTGTTCCCACTTCCCTCATTAGCCTCCTGTGTGTATTTAGTCCGTGTTTTCTCACTCAGTCTTTGTCAGGTCATCTGTTGTTTCACCGTGTTTCCAGGTCTGTTGATATCAGGGTTTTTCATGTTGTATTTTAGTTCACCTGTTTAGGTTAATGTTTAGTTTGTCTTTGCCCATTGTTGTGTCTTTTTATCAGCCTTATTAAACGGCTCGCCTTTTGTTAATATTCAAGTTTTGTTCCAAGTTCGTTCATGTCTGCATTTTGGGTCCACTCTTCACAACACATACCGTCTGCCTGAGCGAGACTGTGACACTGAGGCTACTATGTGCAAACATTCAAAATTGGATGATAGAAAATTGAAAACATGTCGTCTATTCTTAATTTCTGCTACAACGTTTGGATGGCAGGGTCAGAATGTGGTGTACATCCTGCCTTTCATCAACAGTTTAGACTGATGGTGTAGTTGTGTAAGAGGTAGTTTCTTGAAACACTTTGGGCCCATTAGTACAGCTTGAGCACTGATTAAACACAAACAGCCTACCCAAGTGCTACTGCTTGTCTTCAGATGGCTTCTTTCAGCAGAGTAATTCACCAGATCATCTCAAAGTGGTTTCCTGGACATGACAGTGAATTCACTCAAAGGGTCTTTACATTCACCACATCCCAATCTAACAATTAAGTTCAGTTCATTTTGTTTATGTAGCACGTTATCACAAACACAGTTGCCTGAAGGCCCTTCTTACTATAGTTAAAGACCCTACAAAAATAGAGCACTTTAGGGATGTGGTAAAACCGGAGATCTGTGCCATGGATGTGCAGCAGACAAATCTGCAGCGATTGCGTGATGCTGTCATGTCAGCGTCTAATCGGTGATGTGAAGAATTCAGGCAGTTTTCAAGGCAAAATTGGTTCAAGCCATTACTAGCAACGTGTACCTAATAAAGTGGCTGGTGAGTGTTTGCTGGTATTTATTGAAATGAGTCAGAAAGTAATAGATAAAGTTATTTTTTCATTTAGCACATAGCTTGATAGCTATACAGTGCATAGTTTGTGTAATTAATTTATAATAGGGTTACAGATTTTGATGAAGAGAACCTTTCGGAGTCATTGTTTAACTTGTTGCAGGCATGAACTTTGAATCCCAGGTTTAGAGTTCAACTGAAATCATAAAACTTCTATTTTTCTGGGTAACTGCACCCTCTGTTGGATTCTAGGGTTTATTACAACTCATTTGGCCATTCTTATAAAAAAGGAGTTCGTTTTTAACCACAAGCCTCATTTATAAAGACTTTTTTTTCTTTCAGCCCAAGTTATATATATTTAGTGTTCCTATCACCTATATTATCTGTTTCAGATCCTTCCTGGGCCTGAATGGGTTAGCTTTCCTAGCTTCGCGCCCATGGAAACGCATCTTAATTGTGACAGTCATTGACCCATGGGAAATGTTTGAAGTTTGGACCCAATGTGGAGGTATGTTACACCTGCATTCTTTTTAAAGGCCAGCAGGTGGCAGTAAGTGCTGTTGTCTGGTTCTATAGAAGTCTTTGAAAGAGAGAGTTTTACCTTTGCAGTAGATTTCCCCTTCCTTATCAGCTAGTGTGGTTGATTCAAGGCTCTTCCCACAAGTGGCGCATGTAAAACATCCAGACTTATGCCATGCCTGTAAACATATACAAGCCTCGTTTTAAAGTAGTTGTGTTTTTCTTGCATGTGCTCATATATGCTTGTGTTTTGCTTACACTCCCAGCTCCCATCACTTTCTCAGCAGCGTAGACAGACTTGCCACAGCGAGGGCATTTGTCTGATCCTCCAAACTTCTGAGCTAGCTTGGAGGGGTTTGGGTTGGTGGTAGGACGATGGGGACCGGGTCTGATGGGTAAAGAAGGCAACAAAATGTGGATAAGGAGCCTTAAAACCATCAAAAAGTATGCTTGCCTGTGTGTTACTCACTCTTCAGGTTTAATTCCCAGGGACTCTCCTTTGTCCATGCTGAGGGTTCCTGCTCCTTGGCCATAACCATAGCCTTTTGGCCCATATTTCTTACCATAGCATGCCTTGCAGTAGACTTCATCCATATGAACAGCAACAGTTGTGCTGTCCAAATTCTTCCCACACACCACTGTACAAAGAGACACGTTATTATTGTTTTGCATACCTTTGCACTTTTCGTTGAGTACGTTCATGTGTTTATAAAGGCTCCCAACTGTTTGCCTTATAAGGAACATTTTGTTTGAAGGAACATGTTCTCATCTAAATTCCATCACAGGAATGTTTGATTGTGATGCGAGAACACAAATAACTCCTCCAAACCCCATGAACCCACATTTCTTTCAAGATATCTAATTTATCATTATGAAGGATTTACAGTACACAAGAGATGAATACTTGTATGTGGAGTGGTCAAAATGTTTTGTCTGATGTTTCCTTTTTGAATTGCTGTGAGCATTTTAGCAATCCTGCTAGATTGTATCACTTCCAGGAAATCCTGTTTCCATTACTCACAGATGCATATTTGCAGTTTTACCAGACAGCTCAACAAACATCAGCTCGTTGACCCAAGCTGACCTAAACTACATGTTGGGGATCATAACTGGTGAAGACAAACCCAGCCACAAGTCAGTGTACTCTTAGTTCTGGGCCCAAGCTCGGACAGATGGGGATGCATGCGTCAGGATGGGTATTTGGTATAAAATCGTTGGCAGATGAAAGATGCAGATTGTCAAGAATTATATTTTCTGGGTTAACAACTGCTATCGGTGCAAGGCCAGTAACTATAGTACTTTTGACTAGGATAGGGTTTGCAAGAGTTCGGGAGAGGTGGAGGCAGATGATTGGCTATGGCAACACCTAAAGAGAAAAGCTAAAAGAAGAAGAACAACTAAAAGAAAGCTCAAATAGACACTAAACAGTGTTCTTCAGTGTGAGAGCCATCAGTGTCCAAGCCAGAAAAAGCCAAAAACAGGAGCACCACTAGGAGCGCAACCTGAACCAAGATGGCGCCCGGGGTTTACTGGGTTCTCCACCTTAAATTCATCGCTGGTAGTTCTACCATCCTGATGCATATTAAGGAGAACATTCAGCATAAACAACCTGAAATGTGCTGCTATTTCTTCCTAGTTTTTGAAGTGGACTTCCAGGGAGTGATGCAGCGATAACAGGAATGGTCCCAGAGGTTTACAAAAAGCAGGAAACCAATCTAGAAGTCGACAGAGGCCAGAAATACACCAGCGTCCTTTTGGTTTTTTTCATCGGCCTAGTTGCAGACTGTTTTAATCACATTTTATAAAGACACAGGACTCCTCTAGGTTAGTAGACTTTTTGCTCGTGCGACTCCTTGGAAGATAAAAAGGTTTTGTAGTGCTAACACATCAATGTAAATAACTGGATTTTATAAAGATACAAGACTTTTATATGAAACTGGCTAATCCTGAAACGTGTTGATATTTTTTCTCTCTGCAGCTCATCTGAATAGACTCTGACAGGAAGTTAGAGCGAAAGGGGAACTGATCAGCTTAAGGCTCAGTTTCTAGGAGACACACACACACACACACACAAATTAATAGACCAAGATGTAGTTCAAATATAGCTCAGCCAGACTTATACAGCATTTTCTCTTTGTCTGCACATACAGACGGCTCATACACATTAGGTTAATATTACATGTGCCTGTAATACGTGCCAAAAGTTCACTGGGCTCCACAATCACAGGAAACAGCAATCGGTTAACTCACTGCACAGGAAGCAGGATCTATGGAAGCTCCGCCCGTCACAGAGAACCTCTTCTGCAAAGTAAACCGTCTTTGAACAGCGGCCACACTTGTTTCCTCCTCCCAAAGGCATCCTTTAGTGATCCATGTTACACAGACACAAAAACACACATATTTTGATATGAAATGAAGCTTTTGGTAAAACAGACGGTAGAAACAGCTGGAAATGCACCAAAAGGACCTTAAAGGTGCTTTAATTAATGAGTGGAAAGGGCCCTGAATAGAAAAACAGATGAATCGGTGGACTGTTAAATAGAACCATCATGGAAACGCAAACAGTTATTGTTTTAGGAAACCCATTTAAACAGCCATATTTGGTTGCCTGTACATCTGGCTTTGTAAGGCTAGGCTAGTAATTATGTTCCTGCCAGTTCTTTGTGGTTTCTGTAACAGACAATCAAGCCAGAACTGCAGTGGAAAATTCTAGAAGAGTTCTTTTCTGTAAAAGGGCCAAAAACGAAAGGTCTCTTTCTTAAAAAAATAGAAGCAGTCATTGTGGAAGTTATGCGTAAGCATGATTTTCTGAGGAATGTTAAAGTCGATGGCATGTGAAAACCCTGCCATCCAGTCTGTTTCTGTCCAATGTGCTATTAGCACAACCCTCCCTGTCCATTCTTGCATATCTACTTCCACATTCCTGACCGTGTAAACCCTCCTCCCCCTTTTTCATGGTCATGTCTCACATTTATCATCTACAGCTTCAGCCCGTCACCACACAGCACCTAATACCTGCAGTTGTGTTTTATACGGCTCAAAATATGTCAAAAAAATTGACAACTCCATCAAGGTTAGCTTGTTTTTTCTAACTTAGACTACCTAAGACTTCTGGGCACAATACACAGTATGACTCACTCAGAAATAACAGGCGGTACCACATGGCCTCTGACTCCATTTGAAAATGTTAAAAATAACTTAGTACTTCTACTTACTGTGAATATGAGCTCATTTCACTATGATACAGAATCATACAGGCGTGTCAGGCTGCTGGTGCACGCTGCCTTTTTTGTCACTGTAAACGCAGTTTCAGTTAAGGGAACTAATGCAGTTTTCTTGGATGTAGCTGAGCCTTTAGAAAACTCTTATTCCAGTTTATAAATTATACGAGTTATTTATACATATCGTGTACAGTCACATGGCTTCTTGTGTGTTAAATTATTCTGCACCCTACATCTTTCATGTAGAATTTAAAAGTGCTACTATCAGTGAAAATAATTATAAAAACAGGGCTGTGTTGCTTGATAATCACTGATATTTGGCTTTGCTTTGCAGCTTTAAGTTGAAGTTCAGTCATATTGTCTTGTATTGAAATTGAAAAAGTCACAGTTACAACTCACAAAGAGACCACAGGCACAGCCACGGAAGTCTAAACTGTAAAGTTTAGGGAAGCAGTGGTGAATGAGAGTTTTGGATGCATAGCTCAGAAGAAAGTGAAAGGTCGGCATCGTAAATGTTTATATGAGGAAGATGGAGACTAGCTGGCATTTTCAGTATCCTCTCATAAAGGATGGCAGTTTGCGTAGTTTTACAGTCTTGGAACATTCCTCAATCCCACTTAAAGCAGAAATGCCGGGAATGTTTTTGGACCAAGCAGTGACGGAAACATTTTAGAGTTTTCCAGCTGCCGACTTTGGAAACTATGACTTGAAATCTCAAATAAATGTCTCACTCTTCCATGTCATTTTGGAAGGGTGACAATCAGCATCAGCATCAGTGGTTAAAAGCTTTTGTTGTTAGCAACGAGCCCGGCTCCCAGCTTCAGGACCGAGTATGTAGGTGAAGGTGAGGAAAATGCTCGTGGATAATCAAGGCTTTCAGTAATTGCTTAACTTTGTGTGGTGCTGTTGTTGATGCTTGTTCACTGATAGAATGGGACTGATTTGACAGTCAGTTTGACCACAGGAGGGGAAATTCATAGAGAAGTGGGAGAATTGTCACTTGATGGATGAAAAGGTTACTGGAGACATTAGTTTTCCTTACATATATGTTACATAAATATTCTGTGTATCTGCTAAATTATTTCCATCAGGATGAATTCCAGCTCATGCTGATTGTGGTGGCTTTGCATGTTTAGACCTGCAAGGACACGCAGATATGAGAATGCTTTAGGGAAGGAGCAGTAAGGACTGGAAACTCCTACAAATCAGGAAGTCCACTAACAAATTTAATGTGACAGCATGTGATATCTGTGTGATTCAGGCAGAGCGTAATGTTGGTGAAAGTTAGTAGGAACTTGCTGTGCTGTGTTTTCTTTATTGTGCATTACTATTCCTCTCTTGCGTTAATGTTTAGCTGCTCACTCTGAAACACTTTGCTGTAACGGAAACATAAAGGCACCCTGTGGTATTGTGGTATCATAAGTGTTGCAAGTGTCTTTCCCATCATGCATCAACAAAATAAGAAATTAGACAGAAGCAAACAGAATCCATAAGAACTCAAAATAAAAAATCATTACTTACTTGCAGCAAGTAGAAGCTGTCAGTGAGGGATGATGGGCAGGAAGATCTTTCACAGGTCAGAGTAGCGTAAATGGAGCTGTGTGGTATGTTCAGGAAACCAGCTGTCCACAGTTAACTTTAAGTATGCAAGAAAAATAAAAAGGTCAGTCCTCTTAAAAACCTGATTTGAACAACTTTTACTGTGTTGCTATCTGTAAGGAGAGTGTTGGTGCGCTCCTCTCTGCTTTAACACTGTTCCAGATGTGTCGAAAGGGAGGAGCTTCTGCTGTTGCTGCTTCAGCCTGTAAACTTAGTCTGTGTGGAGGATCAGGGGAGCTTACTGTCCAAGTGAGAGCAGACGCAGTGAGAGCGAGAGGTGGGGTTGAACAGGAGTGAGCCGGGCTTCAAAAGCTGTGTGCTGGCTCGCACAGCCGACAGATTTTCTTGTTGATTGCACTCCGTGTTTTGCAACTCTCTTGCACAAGGGCTGCCCTTCAATTTGTCAGACAGCCGCCAACAAACACTGAACCGTGATACTAAACTACGTGAACTTCACGTTGCTGAGAGACTTTCATCATGCATAAACATTAGTGTTCCAAACTGTGATCAGGGAGGAAATTTTTTCTTGAAATGCAGACAGAACACAGGGCTTTCCTAGATTTCTTTAAGTTGTAATAAGAATGTGTAAAAGTGACCTTTGAAATAAATGCACAGAGAATTCGCTTATTCAGTTATTGTTAATGTTTTAATACGGTGCTTAGCATTTTTATTAGACCAGCACCCAATGTCAGGTTTACCCCACAGCTGCCCTAAATTAACAGTATTATTATTATTGAGATGTTAAGTTACAGTTATTTACGTGCATTTCTGAACAGAAAAGATTTAGTTTTATTGGTTGAATGTTATGCTTGTCAAATTTCTGACTTTGCTGAGAAATGCCGAGAGCTGGCTCAGATTTATGCTCAGATTTGAGCATAAAACCATGAATTCGTTTTGTCATTTGCCTCATAAATAAAAATGCACGTTTTAGCTTCGTTTTTGACAGATTTCTAAAATATTTGTGTCTTCGTGTTTTTGTGACATCTCATCTTAACAAACTTCACAATCAGTAGACTTCTTACTCTGTTCTACTACCTGCTCACAGGTTAACCTTTAACAGCTAATCAGTTTGAGTTCAGCTCTCAGCGTGATGTAATTTCAGAGTGATTCTATTTTATTACCAGAGCATTTAATGACCTTTAGGCACGAGCAGCAAAAGGTCACCCTGATATGCTTAATGGATGAGAAACAACAGAAACAGATGTGAAAATGTGTATATGAAGCATCCAGCTTTAACATGACTTCACGCTACTGCCATCATGTGGTTAAGATGGGTAATATCAGCAGGATGCATTCCTGATTTTAATGTTAGATGCTTTTTGCAAATTTACTGGGTAACTTGTGCTGTCATTTTCTGGGAATAAGAAGAAAAGGAGAAAGTTTTCAAGGCTTTTTCAAAACTAATCGACTTGTTTATATGATACCCTTCAATGCCCGGGTGGCACGGTGCCTGTGATGTTGTCATTGTTGCAATAAAGTGTTTGAGTTCATTTAATAAAAGTTAAGTAGTACAACCAAGTGTTTTAGAGTACCACAGCTGACAAACCTAATGGTATTTTTCTTATTCATATGTGTAGAGGGATTTCTGAGGGCTGCAGTTGTGAAAAGCTGCCCTTTAAGACAGTCACAGCATCGCTTGGAGTTTAGAAGTGACTGATGTAGATCTTCATGCTATTTTAATGGCTTCTTTTTTGCCCGTTTTTCACAGAGAGACAAACAAACTGCTCCAATTACATTACCTCTTCCTCAGCTTTCACCTGAGCAGATTAATAATAATAATAATAATAATGTGGGCATTCCCTCTTAATTATGTGCTGAGATTATACATGGCCTAAAGCGAGAGTGTACTAATTTGCAGAAAGAAGCACAGCTCAAGTAGAAGCCACTTGACATTAAAGTGTGCAAGAGGAGCCCTTTAATGAGCCATTTTCTGTTGGTGGCATTTGGTGCTGGCAGATTCAATGACAGGCAGCGTTGATGAATGCAGTCAGATTCTTTCAGTTCCCCTTTTCCATCAAGCTGAAGTGAAATGGGATTAGCTCGTGCAGCATGCATAGAATAAATGAGACTAATTGCAGTTCAGGACATCAAGTGACAGATTCATTATTGTCTTGTTGTGTGCCGAGTCAGTGCTCACGTTTTCATAGTGCCACTGACTTCAGGGCAGCCTCGCATCACCACATGAGCAGCATTCTGCAGTTTTCTATATGTCATTTATTATTTGCTTCATCGTTTGGTCATTAACATGTAATACAAATAAGAACAACTGCTGTCTGTGTTGTCCCTTATGCTAAGTTTACCCTGACACAAGTAACTGATAAACGCCCTCAAGATGAACCCAACAGTATTCAGCGATCTGCAGAGCTGTGACTTCTGGAAAGTGTGTGCATGATGTTGTTGTTGTTAACCTAAGACTTTGAAGGTTGCAGTAATGTTGCAACATCCACTGATCGTTGTCTGTCATGTAGTGAAAGAACAGCCGCCTTGTCTGTTGTGTTGTGCAGCCTCCACACTTAGACTTTTTGACTTCTCGCTTCTGGTATTTAAATTTTTTTAGTTTCACCAAGAATACAACAGCACGTTGTTGACACTGTAGAAAGAATATAGAGAAAAGATTTTCATTTAACATGCACACCAACTGTGTTACTTTCTTCTGATTCCTCCTCTATGTACCAACCTGATCATAACATCCTGTTATAATTTTCCCCTGATACATTAAACGAGCAGTGAGGAACATGCAAGATATGGAGAAAAGTCATGATCAGGTGACAGGTTTATGTCACAACAGCAGTCACTTCAAGCTTCCTTATATTGTAAGGGGAAGAATAACATGGAGACAAAAGCTATAACGCGCCGAATTTGTTCAGTGAGATCACAGATCGAGTGATCAGTAGAAACTTTCTCGTACCGATTTTGTGTAAAACCAAAAACGTGGTTGGATATTAGAAAGGTTTTAGGCACTTCTTGGTTTCATTTTGTAGACCCAGAGGGAAAGCCCAGTTTTTATATGCAGACTGTGTAACTGCAGTGATCAGTGTAATGATTTAGCTTTCATTTCTACAGCACCTCTTTTTTTAAGTATTTCAGAGCTTCTTATTTTTTCTTGAGACATTAAATAAGTAATAATAAAATATAGGTAATGCATGTCATATTTGTTACCATATTTAACAATAAAACATAATATTAGCAGGTCTGCTTTGATTCAGTACCTTTACTAAACCTTCTGGCGTTGTGATTTACAGCTTTTCCACCGGTTAGACTTTGCTTGAACTTGCTGGTCTCAAACTAACATACTGTAATATGAAGATGATACTCTGCCACCATCTAGTGGCAATCATGCATTCAGACAAAGCAGAGTCATAAATCCAGTAGGAACAAGCTCAGATGCTGAAGCACTGTTCTAATTAGATGCTGTGTACACTTTCACAGAGAACTATGAACTGCCCCTCAGCTGCAATAGCTCTGTTTTTCTGTTTTTCTGTTTGTGCTTCCTTCCTCCTTTTGTTTTTCTTAATTTCCTTTGTCTCGGTCAAGCTGCCCATCTGAGGCTCCGTGTTCCAGACAGCACGGGGTCAACATGTTAAAGCGGGCCCCCCCTCCACCCCACCGTATGCCCCTCAGGGTGACAGTGACACAAGTGTCTCATTGTCATAACAGCGTCTGTCAGGGTCTGTCTCTCGGGGGGGGGACGTCAGAAGATTAGCCGTGACATTAACCCCCACCCAAACACCCATCACACACACACATATGCACGCACACATGCATCAATGCAGATGGCTGCACACTCCTACCCATAATCCTCAGTCACAAGTCACTTCCCGTTTCATGATGAGACAAAGCAACAGATCATGTGTTTGTTTTTTTTCTGCTTTTGACTGACTTTGTTGGAGAAGTTTCGCACACTTTAATCTTTTCTCTCTGTAGCTGGAAAGCAAAGGAGCAACCGTGGCATTAAAGTGAGTATTTGGAGGTCAGCAGTAAAGTGATTGTGGTCGAAAGCATGAAGGGAATGCTGTAGTATGTGCCTGTAGTAGGAGGGAGGGGGGATGTGTGCAGTATGCATGTGTTCTAATAGCAAACATCCAGTTATTGTGCTTGGTTTTCATTGTTTATGCATCTCTCAGCATGCAGAGCCAATTCTTGATCAATATGTGATCAGCCATAGAAGGCTCAGGTTGTATTTTCCTGCCAAAACAAGACTATAAACAACCTAACAGACCCCAAAGTCTCACCCATAGTTAGAAACTCTTAAGACGTAACCAATAACTGAAGCTGATCCATAAGCTACTTTGTAAAAGGGAAGGATGGGATTCTGAATTTGTTGCATGTCACAGTCTTCATTAAATATGCAGCACTGGCTCTTATAATAGTGACTCGAACTCTTGGCCAGCACAGCAGAAATATGAGCAGAGATGCAGAGAGAGGCACAAATGTGGCCGATGATTACAAAAGGTAACAAACGTAGAATTATCACAATAAGAAGTGCTTTTTTTGATAAATTCATAAGAGTTTGTGAATAAATTGTAAAGATGACCAGAGCGATGTTGCCCAGCAGTAAAATGACATAAACCAGCAGTGATGTAACCGCATTTGTCTCTCTGTTGATGTGATTGTTTAATTCAAGTAGACCTCCTGCTGTCTGATGAGATCTTTATAGTCCTCATAGTTTATGAGTATTGAAAAGTTTGGAAGACAAGCTCGAGGTCAGGTATCTGGGATGTTTTTGTAATGTTACTCCGAGTGTGTCACCTGGGAAAAGATGCGAGGAAAGGGTTTACTCTGCACATGCTTCTTTCTCCATCACACCTCCTCCTGCTCTTCTTTCCTCGCCTTCGTTTGCATCACTTATCTCTCACTCTGTCTCGCCTCCCCTCTTTTCATTAGAAGCGTGGGACAAATTAGAGGAGTGATGGATGAGCTGCCCTCCTTCACGATGCCGGTTCATTCAGGCATGCACACTGATGTATAAACAGATACAGAGGGCGGATGTGTGTCTATGTGTGTGCCCGTTTGTGTGATTATGTGTGTTTATAGTGACGTGCACATTCTCATTTGTCGTCAGAAAATCTGTCATTAAGGTGGCACTTTTTTTTTTTCCTGTCATCCTGATTTCCATGACCACCAATTAGGTCTAGAAAGCCAGATGATGGGTTTAGGCTTCTCACATTTGTGGCTACATCTGCTTAATTACCATGTATTACTCACACTATAGAGGCAGCCGTGATTGCGCTCGCACAGACACACAAACCGCACTCATCCGGCTAATGGACCAGCCGGGTCTTTGCTAGCTGGGCTTATATTTCACTCAGGGAGAGGGAGGGAGGGAACGAAGCCAACAGGTCCATTATTGAGAGAGAGCATCATAGACAGACAGGGGGAGAGAGACCGGGATGAGGGGAGGAAAAAAGAAGGAGGTGGGGATACGGCTGCAGGCGTACTGCGGCAGCAGCAGAGCGGCATGACGTGATAGGGGAGTAGAATGACGGACACACAAACACACACACACACACATGCTTGCAGCTCAGAGGCCAGCCAGAAAAAGTAGAAAGGAGCTGAGGCAGGGATTGAGCCAGCCACGCTCTGCAGCATACAGATCCGACTCCAACTGGAGACTGAAGCGGGTGAGTGAAGGCTCGTGTTTACTTTAGCTAGTTAATATTTCAGATCCTTCTCTAATTCTAAGTATATTTTTGTCTTGTTTCCTGATGAATCTGTGTCTCTTGTTGAATATATTTCCTGTTGATTCTAAAAGCGCAGAGTTACCAAACTCTAATACGAGGACTATGTTCATGGTGCTGTGACAGTTAGAAAAATAAGAGAGCAAAGATGGGCCAGTGAAGACGAAAAGAAAGAGAGCAGCAGTATCTACAGGATGAAATGATTGGCAGTTGACCTGAGTCAGCAGCTTGGATGTATGACTCAGTAAAGCATGTGTGGTATACATATTGTAGCGTGCGGTACATTTGGTTGATATTGAGAAGAATGGAGGCAAACTGCTTCTCCCATGGTGATATTTATATTGCCAGTAGTCGGGTTATATTTTCTCCTGTTTACTTTGTGGGTGCGTGTGTTTGTACCCTGGCTTCTATAATAAGAGCATGTGCAGAGGACGTGTGTTAGACAAAGATCTTTTTTTATTTAAAGGAGTACAGCAGCTATCCTCAGTACATTAAATACTCACACAACCCATTTTATCACACCAGGTCCCAGCGAGGCTCACTTACTTTACTGTCCCAGTGCAATTTGGAGACTCGAGGTTCGGAGATGACTTTGTGCTGTGTTGTGGGATTTCTGATGGTGACACATTATGTGTCATTTTGGGTAACTTCATGCCAAATACATTTCCATTTTGGTCAAATGAGTCATGATAACATAAACACTCTTCAGTTCTTGTGTGTATGTGCGTGTGGTCCAGGTAGTACTCACAGTGTGTGAGCTTAACCCTGTTTACACCGTCACATAATGATGGTGTGTTTCTTTTGTTTTATAATGGGGACGAAAGCTGTTCCCCAGAGTGTCAAACACGATACAACGAGAGCGTGCTGTTTAGAGTAAGCCTCCAGAAAATGAATCTAGGTTAGTGTAATGCCCTCTGAGGTCGTAGATACGTGACTGTGTTCTTTGAATCTATGTGCCAAATGACTTTTTTTCCTTTTGGCGAAAGGTTAGAATCAAAGAAAGTCACTTTGAAAATGAGTCACCTCGAAAGAGAGGCCCCTGATTGGCTGAATGTGTCATTCCTGTTTGTTCAAGCTTCCTGTCTTGGTGAATGGTGAGGAGCTGTGAACCAATGGGAGAGCAGTGGTGAGGATGCAACTGTGATCCAGGAAAAAACAGCCCATTGTTCCTGGGACGTCAGAGAAGTGTGACCTGCTTCTGGCCGGCTCCGTCTGCTTAGCCCAACGGCGCACTGACAGGTAAGGCTTTCGTGTGACACAGCAGAGCCTTGAAATGGACTCATATGTTCTTTTTGAGCTAAAAATATTGCCACGTTTATCTTATGATGACTTTCTTTTAAGAAAACTGCCTTCCCAGGAATTTGTTGTACCACTGGGTGTCACTAGCTTCTCTGCTCCACGGCAGGACTTTACTGCTGTTGTTCTGGCTGCTGTCATAGTGGAGGTGATTAATTCAGTGTACTGTAGTTTCCAGCCTGTGTGACACACAGGCACTGCTGATGCCCTTCACAGACAGAGAGGCCTGTGTTACCAACTCATGTATTGATTTTGTGATGAGTCAGAGGGTGTTCATCACGAGGGTGAGTGTGCATGTCTGTGAGAGAGGATATACACGCTTTTCTCATAAGATATAGAGTAACTCAGGTCAGCCACAGGCCGCCATGGGAAAGCTGAGCTAAATCAGTGTAATGTTATTAAATTACACCGTTAACATGTAGCATAATGCTGGCTGCAACGCTATCCTTGTTCTTCTGTCCTTCAGGAGATAAACCTGATATGGCTGATGTTTCTGATAAGTGTAAAAGATGCTATTAATAAGCCTGCATAATTCACCTCGCAGCTATAATTAATGATAATACGGGACTGTAATGAATGAGACGCTGTGCTCCTGCAGTTGCAGACAGTACCCAGTAGATGTCAGCACCACCCTAGCAGAGTGAAGGAGAGACCGTAGTCGGTCCATGCAGTAACCCACACAATAACTACACTGATCTGTAGCAAAACCCCAGTTTCTCTGTAGGCTTCTGTGCTGTGTTTGCGTCAGTGTACAAACACGATGATGTCCTTCAAAACCTCAGGGAAAAGGGTTTTATTTATTTCAGCTGGTTTAAGTATGAAAGCTAAATCATGATGTCAGCCCCGAGGCCCGGGTCTGCAGAACTAAAGACACAGTGACTGATAGTGATGGCAGATTGATTTATGATTTAAATTCAAAACAACAGTGATTGATTGTTCAACTATTTTGTCACACAATAAGATATGTAATTATGTTTTTAGCTGTTAAAGTGCTGTTTCCAAATACTATGAAATATTAAACTAAGGTGAAGCTTTACAAATATGTACAATGAAGCTGATTCTGATGCTAATGAAGCGCTAACTGTCAAACTAATGAGCAGCAATATAAACATGGCTTCATGTTTTTGCGTTTGCACGTGCCTCAAACAGTAAAAATAAAAACGCTTCTTAAACCAAACTCATTCCTTTAGACACAGACATCACATGGAGTTAGACGTACAATGAAAGGAGCCAACAGACGGTGTGTTGTAAAGTTTTTTACGTGACAGGATGATACAGAACAATCTTTGAAGCCTGTAAGTCTGAACACATGACAAATACAATGTATCCAACACATGTAAGACGTTTGTACTGCAAACTATCCTATAATAACATAACTGAAAGAAATCAAACTAAACTAGATTATTTTTCCAAAAACTTACAGCTGTTGGTTTCAGTCACCTTATTTGTATTTCCTTCCTTTACACACACACACACACACACACACACACACACACACACACACACACCACACCACACACACACACACACACACAGCGCACAACCAAAGTTGGGAGTTCGCTTGTAATCGGAAGGTTGCCGGTTCGAGCCCCGGCTTGGACAGTCTCGGTCATTGTGTCCTTGGGCAAGATCCTTCACCCGTTGCCTACTGGTGGTGGTCAGAGGGCCCGGTGGCGCCAGTGTCCGGCAGCCTCGCCTCTGTCAGTGCGCCCCAGGGTGGCTGTGGCTACAATGTAGCTTGCCATCACCAGTGTGTGAATGTGTGTGAATGGGTGGATGACTGGATATGTAAAGCGCTTTGGGGTCCTTAGGGACTAGTAAAGCGCTGTATAAATACAGGCCATTTACACACACACAGCCTGCTTTCCCTATGCCTAAAATGAATGCCTAACCCTTACTCTAAACCTAACCATAACCTTATTGTAACCCTGACACTAAACCACATTTTGACTGTGGAAAAATGCCTTCAAACTTGTAGGGACAAGGATTTTGGTCCTCATAAGTATAGTAAACTTCTGCTTTTTAGTCCCCACAAAGATATGAATACACACACACGCACGCACACACACATCACCATCAGCAGCTGAGCCCCTGTATGTTCTTATACAGCCTGCAGAAGTGTCGGTGTGACCCCGGCATATCCCCAAGGGAAAATCAAATTTTCATACAGATAGACATCGAGTCAGCCCACACCTGTGCTCCTGGAAATCCTAGCAGGGCCTACAGCAGACAGAAAGAAATTCTGATGCTCATTTTCTGTCTGGACCTCCCAAGAGATGGAGTGTGTGAGGAAGACATACAGAAACAGACAATGAGGAGGGGGAGGAATTTGTAGGGAGTAATGGGGGAAAAGGAGGATGGATGATCACATCTGTCTCTGTTTACCTACTGCTGCATCACTGCAGCTGTACGCTGCTGCGCAGGCCTACATTAGCATCAATCAAAATACCGCACAGCTCTTAGTTGCTTGTCTTAGTATGTCTGATTCTATAAGTAGGTGGAAGGAAGGCCTCCTGCAGAGAATCCGTCCTTTTTCTTCATCGGAGTTTCAAGCTGAAGCAGTCACTCTTTCTCCTGCTTTTCTCAGACTGCTGGAAATGTGTGTCTGAGTGAACCACATGACACTGTGTGCAATGCTGTGATTAGATGCACTGTCAAATAATCCAGCACTTTATCCTTGTGACTTTGACGGCTTAATTTGATACATCAGTGCTTCACTAAAGACAGCTTCCCACAAAGTCTTCTGGCAGCAAAAGTTTTGCTTTTTTAAGACGGGGCAAGTAGGGTTAAGCATTAAATCTCTAGTATATTTCTAAGTATGTCTGCGTTTGTGTGTGTGTAATTATAATACACACACTCAGACCATTTTTTAAGTGCAACTAGGAAGAGAATCTAGAGTGAATTTGAACATTTCAATATATGCACTCACTGGACATTTTATTAGGTAAACCGTGCTAGTATTGAGTTGCACCCCCTTTGGCCTTAAGAACAATCGTCAGTCTTCCTCTTATAGATTCAACAATGTGCTGGAAACATTCGTCAGATATTTTGGTCCTTGTTGACATGATAGCATCAGGAAGTGGCTGCACTGTGGTCCTAAAGCGTGGTCAGTAACAATACTCAGGTAGGCCGTGGTTTTAAAAGACGCTTAATTGGTATTAAGAGGCTCAAAGTATAACAAGAAAATATGCCCCACTCCATTACACCACCAGCAGCCTGAACAGTTCATACTAGGCAGAAGGATTCATGCTCTCATGCTGAGTATGCCAAATTCGGACCCTACCATCTGAATCTTTGAGACTTATCAGACTAGACATCATATATTTAATCTTCTATACTCCAATCTTGGAAAGTATGTGCAAGTTGTTGCCTCACGTTCCTGTATGTAGCTGATGGGAGTGGCCACCAGTGTGGTCTTCTGCTGCGGTAGCCATCTGCTTCAGGGTTTCACTAGCATCTCACATTCAAAGATGCTCTTCTGCTTACCTTAGTTGTAACGAGTGGTTATTTCAACTACTGTTGCCTTCCTACCAACTCAAAGCACTCTCTATGACCTCTGCTATTAACAAAGCTTTTTTTCCTGCTGCTCACTGTATATTTTTCTTTTTTTGGACAATTCTCTTGTAAACCGTAGAGATGATTGTGTGGGGAAATCCTAGTTGAGCAGCAGTTTTGAAATGCTCAGACCAGCCCGGCTGGCACCGAGAGTCACGCCACATTCACTTACAGCCGCTTAAATCACCTATCTAACTTCAGCAGGCCGTCTTGAGAATGTCTGCATATTAGAGGAATTGAGCTCCTGCCATGTTGTTGGCCGACACTTACGTTAAAAAGCAGCTGTACGTGCACTTGACGTTTTTTCCGCCTTTTTTGCCCTCCCTCCCTGCCTTTCTCCCAAACTCACTGCCTCCCTTTCCCCTCCCAGCAGAGCAGCACGAAGCAGCAAAATTATATGAAACGTTTCACTTGATCAGAATTAGCATAGGCGGGCTCACAAAGCTCAAGCAGGATTTCGTAGTTCTTGGAGGGTTTCTGTCATTCTGACACAGAAGAGAGTAAGAAAACCAAGGACAGTCAAAGCAAATAAGGTGAGCAACATCCTGTGCCTCCTCTGAAACTGTTATATGTATGCATTGTGCCGGGGTAAGTGTGATGTTGTATTGGAGTTCATTTTCAGTATTTGTTTTTCAAGAACATAAGGATCTACAAGCGTATAAAAAGCTGGTGTGTGTGTGTGTGTGTGTGTGTGTGTGTGTGCGTGTGTGTGCGTGTGCGTGTGCGCGCGTGTGTGTGTGGGTGACAAACTTTGTTCTGTTTGAGTTTTTCCATCCATTCATCCCTGTTATTATTCTCAGTTTTTCACCTTATTTACTGCCTAAAGGCCTCGTTCAGATCTGTCATTTCTAATGACTGAACTGCGCTGCAAGAGCAACCTTGCCTCTTTCTCTCGTGGAGATGCAAAGTAAACATGTGCATGAG
>NW_024582370.1:1149797-1154461 GCF_018398535.1 Haplochromis burtoni
GTGTGTGTGTGTGTGTGTGTGTGTGTGCGCGCGTGTGTGTAAAGAGCTGGTTTTGTGTTTTTAACTCCTAGCAGGCAAATCTGATTTCTTAGAAACTCCATGCTCCGCTGAAAATAAGTTCACCTCGTGGTTTACCATGACTCATTTTGTCATATGTACTTGGCTCACATTGCACAGCTCTGCGAAAGGAAAAGCAAATTCTCAGCCTGATTAGATTAGTAGAACTTTAACACTGACTCTTAATGTATAACCAAACCCTTTGGGAAGGCTTTTAATGATCTCATGCTATTGTGAACATGCACTCACCTAACTTTTTAACTTTTTGTTGTCTTTATGTCTTTTGATTTAGGTCACGATGAGTGGGGGGGTCAACGTGAAGTCAGTTCCCCGTGGGCCTCCCTCATCAGGAATACCCCTCCCTCGCAGTCTTCTGCCTTCCTCTCCTAAAACAGAACCAGGCCGCCGGGCGAGTGACCTGCCCAGGCCCTCGAAACAGACCCCTAAGCACACGCCAGCGAACACACCTGCACACTCCCCGTCACTTTGTCCAAGAAACTCCAGTATCCCTGGGCCTTCCTCCACAGATGCCCTGAGAGATGCCTGCCTTAAAAGTCAGCTCTTCCAGCGAACCGGAGCTCTTCCAATTCCCCAGGTGTCAAGATCTGCCTACAGCAGCCCGCTGACCCAGCGCCGAGTACATCCGCCACACTCCAAAGACACGCTAGACCTGGGAAAATCGCAAATCCTCTCCCAATTACCCCAGGATGGCAATCGCAACAGAAGCACCTTTGCAAATAAGAATCAAGCGTATGGAGCCGGCAACCTACGTCCACCGCTCAGTTTTAGCAGAGGAGACAATTCAAACATTGTAACCCAAGCAACGGCTGATGCGATACCAGGAAGGAAGGAAGAGCCTCCAAAAAACCATCCAGCCAAATCCGTCACACTCAGCAACTGTAACATTCGGCCCACTCTTCTTTACTCAAACCATCACACCATCAGAGATCATAGTGACTCTGGCAGCCAATCAGATGAGGAAATGGGAACTCCTGAGGATAGCAGTCCAGTTTCCTCTCCTCTTCCCTTACCGCTGCCAGCTATCACATTTACCATGCCAGTAACACCCAAGCAGGTTGTTGATCAGGAGGCAACATCTGAAGAGACACACATACCCAGAGTCAACATGGCTGCTGTGGCTCCCTTCAGTCACAGGTAAGGGGTCTTTCGTCACACAAGCACAACTGAAGCAAGAGTTATAAAGCCTTCCATTATGAGTCCTTTATCACGGACCCCCCTGTAATTATCATGTGATCATTTTCTTTACACATAGAAGTCATCCTCAGGACACTAAAGACCTGCCACAGAGGCCTCAGTATCTTTTCCTGCAACACGCACACTTGGAGATTTTCTGGAGCAGAGCTGATTGTTAAAGTGTCTTCTTGTAGCCCCTGGGCTGACACCGTATACTCCCATGCACACAGTTTTTTATGTTACTAAAAGCACAGTGTACAAAATCTACATTTAATAAAAGATTTGAAGTTTCTTTTTTCTTTATTAATGACAGGACTATACACAGTTCTTTGCACATAACTGTTTCAGCATTTTTCTGTTTATATGATTTGCTTTTGTGGAAATAATTGAGATGGTCATCGCCTCTCTTCTTCTACTGTCATACACAGCAGGTTATGCATTTGATTGTAAAGGATATGAGTTGCATGTTCAGTAACAGATGTGTGATGGCTGTGTTTGTGATGTGTTGACAGGCTGCAGGCACAAGTGAGTGAATTTTCTGTGGATGAACTGAGTGACTGCTCATCTGGATCCATAGAAGTCTGCTGTGATGACCTGACACCAGGTTAGACTCACACAGCAGTAACACACATCTCCTCTCCTTTCTCCCTTCCCTTAGCTAAACAAAACTTGGTCCAGTTTTTTCTGCCCCGTTAATATTAGGGCACCAAGATGCCAAGAGCACTTCTGGCAGGTACGAGTGATGTGTGCTTTCTGGCAGCCAGACGTTTACTGCGACAGAGTCATAAGTGGCGTCAGACACAACAACCAGTCTTTGTCCAAATGTATGTCTGTCACGCTGCAATTCATCAGTCGTCAGGAGCCATGTCTGAAGCTAGGTGGTGTAGTTTTCTGTGTGCCTGGGGTTCTGCTGAGTACCGTAGTCCCTGGATGAAGAGATGTGCTCAGGATGTTAGGATGAAGGATGTTGACACTGGTGATGTGGGTCAGTAATGGGATGAAATGGGGCACTTCTTAACTTGCTGCCAGGCAGCATTATATGCACATTGATTTCATATTCATCCAAGAGCTGTTGTAGAGTTCGAACCCATTCTTCCCTCTCACAGTTCCTCTTTTCAGATTTCGTTGACCTAAAAAGCCACAGTCCCAGCATGACCCCATCCCTGTCCTGATCCTGTGGCTTTTGAGTAATGGTTTGCTCTGTACGCACGGCTATAGTTACACATTGTAGTGGTCAGTCTGAGCCCAAGAATGTCAACGTGCTTCTGAGAAATGACTTTTTCAGTGGCTTAGTGAATCATTCCTTTTGATGTGGTGTCAGTTAAACGGAAAGAAGATCAACTGCTTTTTAGTTATTATATGTATGTTAAAATATGCACAGTGTAGTCCGAAATAACTTTAAGTTATACTGGGTTTACATATGCATCACACTGTGCCATATATTAGGTAAATTACAGCTGTTTCTATATGTAATGTCTACGTTCAGGGACAATATAGCACAGTGTCATTTAATTAATAACTTAAACCTTTAAAGGTACAGTCAGTCATTAATTAGTGGAAAAAGAAAGAATATTGAATTCATAAATCTGAGCCTTTCTTATAAACTTAGAGTTAATCCATAAAAAATGGACAGGAGTGGGTACTGGTTTGTGCAAACCGCCATGCTGAGCCGCCATCTTGAACACAGTGGCTGACATGGAGATCGCTGTTCTCCTTACTCATGTTTTATTTATGCAGCTTGAGACTGGCCACATAGATAGTAGAGCAAAGGCAGAGGAGAAGATAACTTGTAGGCGTTTGCGTGCTGTGGAGGCAAAATCTAATCAGTGTCTACACCTTCAGGCTCAAGATATGAAGGAAATGAAAATGCAAAGCAAAGATGCGACTGGTATCTCTCAACCTCTTCCTCCTTACCCCAAGCCTCATTAACTGAACTGAAGTTAGAGCTCGAATGCACAAAAGTGCACAAACATGCTTATTTATTCCCAATATTTTTGCCTTGTCTGGACAGCTGACTAAATATTGGCTAAACAACAATAACAGCTGGTTGTAAGCTAACAATATGTCAATTAGTCTTAAGTGTCCTAAAAATCACAGTTTCCCTGTGAAAACAGTTTGATTACATTCTAAGTGTCACAGTGATCCACCAAGAATATTTCACTAAGAGTGGCTAACAGTAGCTAACAGCAGCTAACAGTAGCTATCAGAGGCTAATAGCAACACTTAACAACAGAAAAGTCAACAAGTCACCTCAGTATTGCTGCCATCGAACAGAAGCGAGCTTCACTGACTCATCAACTTGGATTGGAGTCCTTTCACAAATATTTACGGCGTCCTCTAGACTCACCCAGAGTAAATACACATGGATACCTGGCAAGCAACAGACAGACAGCCTACACTAGCTAAATGCTGGATGCCTTCATTTCTTGCAGCGTATGCATCTCTACAGATAGCTGTAAAGTACAACTTGGCTGCTTGGCAGAGAAGTTCAAGCTCAAGGCAGTAGTTTGAGTTTGAACATACATTGTGTCACAAGAATAGAGTTATTTGCAAATGAAACCTTTATAAAACCTTTAACCATCTGGTTGTGGAAAAGGGGGATGGGAACTGGTGGTGGACCAGCCCTAGTCTTTAAGGGCCTCTGGCTGTCTTGGGGCTAGTTTTGGCCTTTTAATTGGTGCCTAGCAGGCGTTAGAAACAGAACCAAAGCATCTTTGACTCCTCTGAAGCTGCATTTACATGGATGGTGGGCTGGCACTGTAATAACTGTAATTTAGCAAGTGGAGGAAGGGAGGGAAACGGAGTGGAAAGCAAAGTTTGTAGGGAAGGAAGGAGGGAGAGGAGTGAGAGATGAAAGGAGAAGACCAATGAGGTCAGTGGGTTGATGAATTTCATTTTGTGTAAGGAGGACAGAGAATAAACAATAAGTGTGTGCACTGAGATGAAAAGACAGATTATTAAATGTTAGTTAAATTTTTACAAACTCCTGGTGGTGAGCAAACACGATAAAGCCCAGTTATTTGATGTGGGACTGGCTGCTCTTTGTGGCAAGAGTCGATCTCCTTAAATGTAATATTCTCTATATGCGTTGGATTGAATCAGGGTAACGCGATCCGCTCTTACATCTTTTAACTGAGACCCTAATGAAGATCTGAACGTTTAATGTGATTGTAGGACCATGTGCTCTTTCAATTAGACCCCAGAACTCCTGACCCTATTACTCTCTAGAGAGGTGTATCTGAGAATGGGCTTTTCTCCGAGGCTGTGTGTGTATGTGTGCTGATGTATGCACAAGTGACAGTGCACAGATGGCTTTTGAAAGATAAATGTGACGTGGGTTGTGTATCATTTTTCATCCCTGCAATATTTTGTCCTAAAATTCCCAACGGACAAAATGTCGCAGTCTCAAGTGC
>NW_024582370.1:1154482-1188526 GCF_018398535.1 Haplochromis burtoni
ACACCTACAAACACCATTCATATAGTGAAGGATATAAAACATCACACATCATCCCACACAGACATCAGTACATGTAGGAAACAAAAAAAGAAATCGAGGTATGACTGGCTAATTTTAAAATACATGGCTAGAATTTAAGAATTATCAACATATAAGCTTGCATAAACAAATATGGCATATTAGGGCTGTTCGATATAACGATATATATCGGATGACGATATAAAAACATCTATTGTTTCATTTTACGCTAACGTTTGTTTCGTGGTGTCGCAAAATAAACTGTTTACGGCGATATTTTTTCATGGTTCTGATGGTCACTGTAGTTATTATTAATTTCTTAAAGTTCTCTCTTTCTCTTATATTTAATAGAACCACACTACGGACGGACAAGCCCTGTTTTTATGGGTTGTCATTAGCAACAACGACGGTAACACCATCACGTGTCCGCTTGTTTATTTTCCACATAAACCTTTCACAAGAAAGCTCAAGATCCTGTTGAGACTTTTCAAAATAAACTGAATCACGTGAAAGAGCAGATTATTTACAGATGAGAAGCAAAAAAAAGAGCCGTCAGGTGCTAAAAAATAAAGCTTAGACTCAAACGTTAGAACAGCTTTTCCCCGCAGCACGCCGTGTGATAAATACTCACAAAGAAAACGGCGCCGTTACAACTTATGTCTAAAAATGTATCGTTTCATGCATCGGTTAAAACACTCGACTCCAGCTACACGACGCGCAGCTGGAAACACTTCACACAAGTCGAGCTGCCCGAGATTCACAGACTTTACAGAAAATGTTACTTTTTGTGATTTATATCGTTATCAGGACGATAGATGTCTTATATCGGGATATGAGATTCTGGTCATATCGCACAGCCCTATGGTATATCTTTATTTACCCTCCTGCAGGTCAGCGTTTTTCTTTTTTACCTCAGTTTGGGATTATCTCATTTAGCAAAGTAGATGTTAAAAACCCCTCAGTGCCTTTCATTTTAAGCTAGAAACAGGGAAATCTTTAGTAATGAAGGTTTGAAATCAACTTACTGTTTATAGATGTCATGCTTGCCATGCCTTTAATGCCCCTGGACAGTCAAGCGAATAGCATTTTGGTAAACCTGACTATCTACTAGACAGTGCGTAATCCTCTTTGGCCAATCTAATCGGGGAGACATATGCCGAGTTGGCGTTGGATAGTGATGAGTGGTTTAGTAGCTTTAGGAAGATGATCAGACATAAGAATGGACTAGATTATCTCCGTGCTCATCGCCTGCAGTGAGGCAGCAATCACTATTTATGCTTTAATGTCATGCCTTACTTTATATTTGACCCAAACCTTGAACTTTCAAGATGTCTGTTGTTCACTGTTGGGGTATAATGATAAAAGCCTCCAGTTTCTACATATCTCTTGGAGTAGTTGTTGTGCAATAGGCAGTTGGTTTAACCCTCTCAGGCTCAAATTAAACTTTTTGTTGCTAATGCACAACCAAGTCCTGCAGTGGTACTTCTGAGTAAAAAAATATGTATGTGGGGTAATCAGGTTGTTAGTTTTTAACTGTTGCAAATTGGCAACGCCTGGCTCGAGAGGGTTAAGACGCTACGCTGAAGACTAATGCCACTTCTCCTTGTTTTGACTTCGCACTAAGCACCACTACCATACAGTTCCCATTGATCTAAGAGGTCTTAAAGTGTTAAATTGCTTTAGCATAGCATTAACCTCCTAAGACCCGAACTCTTCCTCGGCAGCATTTTTAATTTCTCTTTGATATTTGGGCTGATTGGGGCCCGATGAATGTAAAAACAAAGAATTCTTTTTTTTTTTTTTACCTAATTTTTGTTTCTAAGAAAAATCAGAGCCACATATGAGGATATTCATTTAAAATTTTGATAGAACAGTAGCAGCATAATGTCCTCGTAAGTGGATATCAGGCCCTTGTAGAGCGAAATTGAGTATTTTGGTCTGAATAACCCAAAATGTGATGTCCACATATGTGGACGCAGGTCCTAGGAGGTTAATATAATTAGGGAAAGCTCCATGTATGGTTTTTTAAGTAAGTCATAAAAATCTTAAAATAATTTAGTGGCTTAGGGCAACAAATGTAGAGACATAAGAACTACAGTAATATGGTCCTTTTGGTGTGAACTGTCCTTTAAGGATTCCATCTATTACAATATTCAGTTTTACCAGAGATCAACCATTTTGTCAAAGAGGACTTAAGTCTGGTTGTGATTTTAAGATGATAAAATAATAAAATGTTTTTTTTCTTGTAATAGTCAGTTAATACATGATGCAATGCTACATCTTCAAAAAATCAAAATGAACATCATCTGTCTTAGATGAACAGGATATGAAAATCATTTCCTTTAAAAATAGGAATCGAACACCTGGCGTAGGGCCTTCAATAGACCCGTCTACTGTTCACTAAAACCTCACCAGAAATGGTCTCAGTGAAATGTGCCCAAGAGTTTGACTCAGAATCAGTAGCAACGGGTTATATGGAGTTAGGGTTTTTAAGTGGAAGCATGTAGAGGTCAGCAGATAAGAAGCCAAGGACTGATCCCTGAGGGCCACTGCAGGTCAAAGGCATGTGTTTTGAGTTACCGTTGCCAATAGCAACGAAATAACTGGTCGCATTCAGTCAAGTGATATTTCCAATATTTTTAAAATCCAGAAAAACAACCCAGTCTTCAGTTTATGTCAGAGTAGCCACCTCCTGTTGTCTGCTCCCTCCCAGGGTCATTTCCTCACAATGAAGAGGGAACACAATAATCACAGCTGCATTACAGAGCTGGAGATGAAGGAGGAGAGAATGGAGGGAGAAGAGTGAATTGAGGAACGGGTGAATGAGTGCATACGCAAGATGCTTCTTGACCTGTGGGGTGACTCCTAGCCCAGGGAGTCAAGTCAAGTCATTCATGCGTGTAACCTGTCTATGTTGGAGCACACGCCCACGGACACAGGAATGAAGTCACAAGTACCTCTAATTAATAACCCACGGGGAATCAAAAAACACGCACATACCAGCATATAAACACACACTGTAGCTTTAGGAGGTTTCAAATTAATGTTATTTATTTATTTTTGGCAAATACTACTGTTCGTCTACATTTATACGCATGATGATCCACTATTGCTTGCACACCACGCTGTAGCTAGGCAACCACACTCAGGAGCAGAGCATTATGGGATACTCCTGGGAAATGTGCTGATAATGTCAACATTGGGGCATGTATGAGGGAGCATCTACAAAGAGTTATACCTTTTAAAACACACAAATTCTCCCTTTCCACATCCTGCAAATATTCCCTGCATTTTAGTTGGTTTAGCGGGAGATTCGACCAACGTCTGGCATTCGCTCTGGTGGTGTTTTCGCTGGATTAGCTGACTGATGCACTCACATTATTGTCACTGATAGCTGAATTTCCCAAATGCTCAGGCCAGTGACTCATGCTGTGCATCATCAGCGCTTGATAAGACCACTAAAGAGGTGTCATTGTGAACAACTCGCTCCCTCATTCACGCAATTCCGCTAGGAAGCCACACACTGTATGTATCAGTCAGACTGCCGTTTCAGTGTTTTGTGTGTAAACAGGACATTAATAGCCATGTCATTGTGTTTGCGCTGTACCAGCATGTGTGTGAGTATGAGCTGTCCCTCGTGGAGAAGTGTGTCATGGTCTGGTATTCTTCTGTGTGTCCTGTGGACCCCACGCGTTGGTGTGTTAGCGGACATAAGCAAATGTAGCAGGAGTGGCGAGGCAGCGAAGCAGGATATCCCCTCTCTGTCTTACAGACTTCCTTTGCTTCTCTGGCAAACACACAGAGATCCTTCCTCACCCGTCCTCTTCCTCCTCTTCTCACTTTCTTCATTGACTTGCTTTCTGGGCTATAACTTGACTGGTTTTCTTTTTTACTTTTCCCCCACTAATATCATCTGCTAGGCTTCTTTGATGCTCTCGGGTCTCCCCTTGTTTTGACTTGCTCCGTTTTTCTGCATCTTCTATTCTCAATCACACTTCGTCACTTTCTTCTCACGTCCTCACTCCGTTGTTGCATGCCTCATCTTCATAGCAACTTTTATTTTTACTCGTGAAAACAAACTCAAAACAAGAGGAACCAAGAGGGAGTGGGTGAGAAGTGAGAACACATGCCATCTGCTTAGCCTGAATGGGAACTGTTCCTCTACAAGTTTAGGGGTCTGCGTTACATGCAGTTGCACCTAGATCTGCAGAGCTTTCCTCTTCGCAGTATTTTTCCTTTAAAGGTGGAAATGTTGTGCAAGTTTGTAAACATGAATATAATGTGGTACACAGTGTCTGTGAGTAAGCGTGTCCTACTGGCTGCTTCACATGACTCCTCCATCAGAGTATAGTGGCGGATCTGTTCAGAGATGCTAGGCCAAGTATATGCATGCAAAGCACTGAGCCAGGTTCCTTCTGTCTGTGTCTGTCTGCCTCTCTCTCTGCTTCTGTTTCACCCTGCTTTCAAACCATCCTTTCACTCTTCACACGTTATTCGTACTTGTCTCTCTTGCCTTTGCTTAACTTTGCTTAAAAGTCTCTTTATATTGGAATTAAACTGTTTGCTTGATGTCATAAGAAGTTTCCCAAGTGTTCAGACACTGTGGTCAGCCTCCGTCTGCCTGCCTCCACATACGCGACCACACACACACACACACACACACTTACTTATGTATCATACTACGGTCTGCTCCGTGCTGAATGTGTAGCCTACTGCTGAACACTGGCACTCATCACACTCTGAAACTGCCAGTGTCTTTGATGTCAGGCCAGATTGCTCAGGTCAGTTAGTCAGAGCACAGACAGTGTGTGTGTGTGTGCGGTGTGGTTTTGTAAGAGAATGTTTGGTGGCGTGCGGCGCGTGCGTGCGTGTGTGTGTGTGTGTGTGTGTATAGAGGGAGAGAATATACAGCATGTTTACATATAAAGGTGATTAGACTGTGGAGCCAGAGAGACCAGCACTGGAACAAACAAGTGGCTGTGTGCTGCCAACACTTTACCTGCATGTATATGCTTTCAAGAGCAATGACGCGTATCTGCACCACACGCATCTGTACACCACAGACCTGCCTTGTATGTGGTCACTCACTAACCTTAATCCCTCATCAGGGAGGTATAAGAGCTGACGTACAGCACCTATTAGCCTTAAATTACACTCCTCATTCGCACTGCTGGCCTGCTACCTGCCCCCAGAGCCCCCATAACTGTCTCCAGGCACCTCTGGCTTCAGTGTGGCATAACCACCTCAACATTGGCCCTTTATTAAAGTTTGCTGCCTCTAATTGATGGCTATAGCTTTTTCACAATAAAACATCCATAGAGCGTCTGTATTTTTGTATGTACTCAGCTACTGTATTACACACACACACACACATTCAAGGCCAAATAGTTTTTAGGCTAAGGGCGAGCACGCACACTAAGAGCCTGTCATCGTCACTTTTAGGTTCGGCTGGCGCCAGTTTGGTTACTGATAAAAAACGAGCCGTTATTTAAAGCGCCTCTCTAATACTGAGTTTGGAAAGTGTGCAAACAGGACGCTGCTTGTTTCCATTCGGGTTTAGTGTCAACTGATTTATGCAAATGTAACAGAAAACGGCCTGCTTGTTTGAATACTGCTCCCAGCAGTTTGAGGCCTGATAACGTCATAGCTGCAGGCACTACTGCCTGCATATTACAGAAAATCGACATACAGTAATGGTAATACGCCCAGACCCTAAACACTCCACTCTGAGAACCAGTTTTCAGACAGGATGCATTACAACGCAAAAATAAATGATGGCGCAAACAGCTATATTGATTGTTAATGGGTTATGATGGACTTGAAGTTCGTTTTATAACCTGCTGTCATTATTACCTGTAATGGGGAATTAAAACAAATACATCAGTGTGCTGTATTATCAGATCTCCAGCAAGTCCTGTGTGTTACGAGAAATCAGGAGAATAGATTCTGCAGGTGTTTGAAGTGAACAGTGACAGGCATGACGATGATAACTGCTAAACAATAAAATGATAAGGTGGATGAGGAAGAAGAAGCTCTTCTCGGTCCTTCTTTGATTGAAATGCCATGTCTACCGCAATCAAGTGACATAGCTAAACGTGCAAGAGCAACCCAAGGCCCAGGACCGGAGCTTCGGCTTCTCTGGGCCTGTCTCATCGATGTGACACACTCATAGAGAAAAGCCCACGCACACACTCACACGCACGGGAAGACGGACAAAAACAAAGACGTCAACATCCATTCACTTTAGCCACGCAGGCTCATGTGCGCTCGCTTTAAACACTGAGGTATCGTCGGATGGATTTCGAATGTGATGAATCTGTACCCTGAAAACTTAATTGCGTGTGCATCTGATTTAACTAGAAGGCAGGGAGGGGGTGATGCTGGAAACAAGGAAAGGAATAAAGGGAAATGAGGAAAGAGCGATGGAGTGGTGTGGTGATATGTGGCCGGTGGGGAGGGGGCGTTTAGCTATATGATGACCATTTGGGGTCTTTTAGCTACTAATTGAAGCGTGTTTAGTGGCCTGTGTTGTTGTGTATTAAGCACTGACAAATGCATATCCTCGTCTCCTTGGCTGATCCTGCAGTCATGGCTTTTTCCCCCCAGATAATTTAAATCAGCTTAATCACGGGTGGGCCTCTGGTGATCAGGGCACGTAAGGAAATCTAAATATGAATGGATGAATAGAGCAGTTAATGTGATTATGAATAATTGCTGAGGGGTTGGAACAGTGTGTGTGTTTCTTTGGGGTGGTGGGGCATGTTTTGATTCAAAATAATTTAATAACTTCAAAAGCATTGAAGTTATTAAATAACTGGGCCTAAATATAAATGGATGGGGACAGTAGAATTCAGCGTTCGCATTCAGAGCATCCCTCCCTCATGAAAAGAAATCTTTTATTACAAAACAGGAACAGCAAAAAGCTGAGTTTATGGGAAATGCTGGTAATTTGTCGTCAAGCCCTTGTGTTTGCACTCACTGGTGTGCAGCATAACGCAGCGTATGCGGCGTGTGCTTGAGAGAGAGAGAGGCAGTGAATCAGCGAGTGGGAGGAGAGAGAGAGACGAGAAGAAGGAAAGAAGGATGGAAAGGGGAGGAAGAAGGAGAGGGAGGGTGAATGAGGCAGCGGGGGTAGAGTGAGCAGGGCAGAGAGTGAAGGCGAGTTAGAGGGAGGAGAGAAAAAAGGAGGTGGGGGACGTCGCTGCTGCGACCGTTTCTCTTGTCAGTCGGCTGCTGCGTGCCTGGCGAACAGGAGGGAGCGCAGAGCAAGGGAGAGAGCAGCAGAGGGGGACACGGAGAGAGACGCTGGTCAGTGCTGTGCTTTATTCTGGCAGCACTATTGTCATCTGTGCGGCTCCGGGAGCTGCAGACATGCTGTGAGGGAGTTGATTTAGGCGCTGGACGCAGATCTGCAGATCCATGGATTACCAGCAGTGAGTAAGGCTGTCACTCTGCTAACCCACTCATCATTTGCAATAGAGGGGTGAAGCCACAGTCTCTCACTACGGGGAGTCTGGCTGTCTTGACCCTGGAGTGAAGAGGGAGTGCAGACCAGACAGTCTTTGTCCTGTTTTTGGCTTCCCCTTCCTTCCTCCATGTCTTTCAGTGTTTTTCGCTTGTGTCTGTGTCAGAGTGTATCATTGATGCTGTTGCTTGGGTCTCTGCAGGAGGGATGCTGGAGGCTAATGTGGCTAACATTAGCATGACGGCTAAGCCCAGAGAGCTGGACCTCAGGTCTGCTGCTGTCCCCTGCCAGGATACTTCATCCCAGGCCATGGCATCAAGGAAACCACCCGCCAAGCCCTCTGCTCTGCCCCAGGGGCCTGTGCGTCCCTCTGGGTCAGAGCTCAAGGTCTACCGGCCCACCTCCGGATCTATCCCCATTCCAATCCCCAGTCAGTCCGGGCTTCGCAAACAGCGTTCACTCAGCAACTTGTCTGTGCTCACCGATGCTGAGAAGAAGCTGCACCTGTACCAGTCTACCAGGTGGAATGATGACACAAGCCGTCCTGGCGCTGTGACCAACAAAGCGGGGCAGAGTAAGGCAGGTCAAGCTGGTGGTGGGAGACCACCACTGTCCCGGACACTTTCAAAGTCAGAACAGTCTCTCTTTCAGGGGAAGCCAAAGTCTTTCTGCTCCCCTTCTGTGACTTCTAATATAGGCAAGCCAAGTCGAATCCCTGCACCTGGCAAACCACGGGGACCTTATGCTGAGGTCAAGCCAATTAGCAAGGCCTCTGAGACAGCCCAGAATGCAGATACAGACCCAACCAAAGCAAACTCCAATGGAGCTGGGACTACTGGAACTAATGGCAAGAAACTAGGGGAGAAATCCAAACCTGCGGCTCTGTCAGCGGAGGAAAAGAAAGAGAGGAAGGGGATGGAGGGTGAGGACGATAAGAGCTTTTTAAAGGTGGATCCAGAGTTAGTGGTTACAGTCTTGGGAGACCTGGAACAACTGCTGTTCAGCCAAATGCTGGGTGAGTCTGTGATTTCTGTCCCAGTTTTTTGGTTACTTTGGGTTATTTGTTCTCACTTACAATCGGCTGCAAAGATGTGAGGTTAATTACTGTTTTAGTGGAAACTGAAACACAGAAACAAACAGTGAAGCATTGTGACTCTACACACTGAATGTCTCTGCTCTTCTCTCCTTTCCACACCCAAACCTTTTCCTCCAGCTCTGGCTCTAGCACCAGCATCAACAGTGCATTTTAAATGAGTCCAGTCTCTATTGCAGCACACTACACTGTGTATGTGTATTTGAGTGTGTCTGTGCTGTTTTATTTTAGTGCTTTTCACTATAAAATAGTGACAGCCCTTGATCTGAAAGTGGTGAATTTCCCCCTGTTGACAACACTGTAAACAGTTACACAAGCTTGGTTCGAATGTGCCAAATCAATTTTGTGCCGTATGCATTTGTGTCTGTATGTGTGTGTATATGTGCATGTGTACAAGCAGTGTGTGCTCCTACAAAGAAGCTGGAGTAAGCATTCCCAGGGCTGACATTGTTGTGTTGTTGATAAATTAGTCAACATACGCTGCAGTGTTGCCTCCTCTCAGTTGACCCACTGCCACAGTGTGCTAGATTTACATTAATGCACCATTATTCCCTGATCTCTGTGTATGTTTACATCTCTATTGCAGCAACCTCGATAGCATGGGAACGTATTCTAAAATTAGCAGCACATTTTAACACCAGCAAGCGTATGTATTGGCTACTGCATCACTGTATGTAAACGGCATCTTTCTGCCGGCCTGCCAAAACCGGTCAGTCGTTAATAAAGGCCGTGCGAGTGGGACTGGTGGGAGTGTTGTCCTTCAGTCTGTAAATAAAACGGGCGCATATTGAGCCAGGCTCCGGTCACAGTGGGCCACCTATTTAGCCTCGCACCACTCCTTCGCTCCCTCGACCCCCTCACCCCCTCTAGTTTCATTGATCTCCGGGCCACTGACAGATGGTCACTATCCACCCACACCCCATCCCCCTGTTACCGGGGGCAACGTGCATGAGGAGTAAGGGGAAAGTGAGTGGGTGGCGGCATGGGCAGGTAGCGTTCGAGCATCCGCGCGGTCACACGTGTGCTCAGATTGTCCATGGCAGCGCTGGGACACATTGTATATTCCAAGTTCTTGCTGCTGTGGGTGTGCCGTGACGATGGTGACTGAGTTTGTGATTAATAGGTCAAAACAGAGTTTGAATCTGCACCTTTCATCCATTATTCATTCACACACACACACAAGCACAAGAGCATTTCTCTATTGCTCCTTCTCTTTCCATCCCTCTAGGAGTACCAGATAGCATCAGAGAACGGGTGAGATGAGGGAAGAGGAGTGCAGTAGGTCGTAATATCTCGCTCGATGCAAGGAAGTCATTTTCTGCTCATCATCAAACCTTTATCTTTGCTCCACTCTCTTTCACTCTACACAAGCCTGCATCCTGCAGCACGGCCCCAAATCGCAGCATGTTTGACCTTGCCCCAGCAGCCCTGTGTGTGTATCTACTGTACATGGTGTGTGTGTGTTGTTTGTATCATCTGTGTGTGACCTTGTTCCTTGTTGTGATGTTGCTGGCCACACCTACACTGAGGCAGCCAGGTAGGGAGGAGGGAGATAAAAAGAGAAAAGGAGGATGACAGGAAAACCTGGTAATGATGGAGATTAGCGACAAAAAAAATGGAAAGGGTATAATTTGATTCATTGGGTGAGACAAATGAAAGAAAGAGACACCCTGAAGGAAAATAATAGTAATAGGCGATGACCTATATTTCTATCTGAGATTGAAATGACTGAATGCAGTGTAGCTTTGGGTCATTACAGTCTCTTCTTACCTGCCAGAGGTTTATTACTGAAATGGGCAAGTATGTAGGGTAGCTTTGTGTGCATACTCATGGAAATGTGTGTGTGTGTGTGTGTGTGTGTGTGTGTTAGGGAGAGGTTAATTGTAACTTGCCCTGTAGCTTGCAGCTGTGGGCTCATCCTTTATCGTATCTGCTTCTCCATTTCCGATGGGACGCTTGGCTAATTGGTTTCTGCTCCGTGTGCTCTGTCATGGAAGATAGATTATGGATGTTCAGTGGATCATTCCCAGATATCCACTCTTCTTCCTATATACAGTCTCACCTTCTGCTTTTCCACGTCCTGAAGAGTCCTGTAGTGTACCGTATTACGAATTGATAAATGAACCTTAATTTGGTAAAGGCCTTGTCGTTATGGAAGCTATGTGCTAGCTTTGAGCTACTGGGAGTAAAATATGTGCTTGTGTCTTGTGCATGTCATTTTACATGACATCAGACCACATGCACTGAGACGCTGTCCTTTTGAGATGAGCCTACAGTAACAGGTAAAGATAATGAAGATGCCATTGAACTATAATGAGGATGTGTAACCCAAGACCATCAGCTGTGTGCTTGAAAGGGGTAAACCCCTCCCACACGCCAAGAGAAAGAGGAAAAAACAATCCGGATATTTCAAGGTTTGGCTTTTATGTTTATCTTGTGAGGTGATTTAGGATTACTGTTCGCATCATCTGTTTTTCTGTAATCGGACATACATGTTTAACCACTGAGTGATGAAGAGCTTTACACTAATTGGATTTAGAGAATTACTTGACTTGCGTGTCCACGGACAGCAGCTCTGGACTTGTAGAGTTAATTCCCCCCAAATGCAGCTTGTATTATATGATATCTTGTTAATAGCATTAAAATGAAAGTTTGACACGCAAGTTGAGAATTATAAACATTACTTTCAGTGAAATGTATCGATCTGAGCGGCACTGAGCAGCATAGGTCGCCAGAGTAATCCAACGCACTGAACCTCAGATGTCTGCCACTAATGACACCTCCCGGTCCCATCCAGCACCCATAATGAGGTGTGTGTGAGAGGGTAAGCCCCTAAAGCAGTGGCCTTTCCCAGCATGGGGTAGGCACAGCCACAGAGAACCCAGCCTAAGACAAGAACCAAGCATCCGGATTAAACCTCGCATAAAGATAATGAGAAGATTCAACCCCGTTCCACTAATCGCAGATCTATCACCCTAGAAAAGACCAGCTATAAAGACTAAAATGAATTAAAGATTAAAGCCCTCAGGGCATCTGTTTGGTTAGAGATTTGGGGGAGTTTTACTTTTCGGATGGGATAGGGAATATAAATGTAGGTTAGAAGATTGAAGATGCTGTGTGGTCTTGATTTTGGCCGAGCACGAAGACTCAGCAGAAGGGAACTTAACGTGACTCGGTGACACATGGATGCTCATTAATGCAGCCTTAACTACTAGTGTGATTTAATTTTAGTTTGGCATTCTCTTGTGTATGTGTGTGTGGGCAAGTTTGTGTGGTTGATGGTTCCTCTTTGTGTGCTCATCAGCTGTCTGAGGAACAATAAACCTACAGAGAAGTCGACAAAGCCTGAAATGGAAGACACACAAACCCAAACGAGCACACAAGCCTTCAAGAGAACTTAAAAGCGCTGCAGGAAAAAGTGTCAGAGCAAAGCTTGCACATGCTCACACATGCATATTCCAGATACGCTCTCCTGTCTATACGCTGCCGTATTCATCCGTTCGGCTGCGGCAGACTATTTTTCATAATCAGTTCCTCCATTGTGATGGCAATGCTGAGTCGTTAATGTCATGCGGGTGCGGTCGGATCGCTGGTTACACCCCGGGCTTTGCTGACTGAAGGATTCAGGGCAGTAGTCCTCCCGTTGAGGAGGTGGCAACGAAGCAAACAAACACAAATGCCCAAGGAAAGTGAGGAATAAAGCATCTGTCCAAATCTCTCGCTTTCTCCTCCTCTTTTTCAACTCTGATGCGAGTTGACGGGCAGCAGTGTTCTGTCACAAGTCAGACAGCAGAGAGGATATTTGTGGTACCAGTGTTTCAGCAGGAGGACAGAGGACATCTTTTTAATGTGACAGCGAGTATTCACAGAGGAAAGGGATGTTTCTGCATATAGGTTCTTATACGATTATGCATTTATTCTCATTTGGTGTGTGCGCATGTTTTCAGTGCTCTGTGGTTGGTGTCTAAAGACCTAATGCAGGAGCCATTGCATTAGTGCTGTCTGCTTCCTGCCGTCCTCCTCTAAATCATATTAGTACTCACTTTGTTTTTGTCTCATTTGCTGTTGCACAACAACACACAGACACACTGCCTATCACTTAAAAACAAGTAAGTTATTGCAGTGATGCCATTATATCATTTGTAATGTACCATGCTGACAGTGGCAGGGTTGTATTTTGTTTGACTTGTGTTGTTAAAGATTTAAGTGCTCATTGATCAAATTGGAGCACTTGTGCTAAAACTTAACTTAAAATATAGAATTCTTTCGTGTGTGTGTGTGTGCGTGTGCGTGTGTGTGTGTGTGTGTGTGTGTGTGTGTGAGACAGAGCAGAAGATAAAGACAGAGGGAGAGTTAATGCATTTTGCCTTGTGATGAGAAATACTTAGTACTCATCTATTTTTATTCTGTTTATGTTTTCCTCTTGTGAAAAGTCTCAGATAAAAGTGCCCATTGTTCCTGTCACAGCTCCTGGCATGTTCTAGCTGCTTTAAGGAAGTAGTGTCAGTTGTGCACACGCACACACACACACACACACACACACACACACAGACACGCAGAGTGTTGCGACAGTATTGCATTTAGCTTGCACCAGTGAGTAATCTAGGCTAAAACAAAACTAACAAGGGGAACCTCCACTATATTTGTTTAGCTGAATATGTCAGAGTTCATGTCAAACTAACCATAAATCATTAGTTGGTTAGCTTTTAAACACTTTAGCACTTCTGACAGTCAGGTATGGTAACATTCAAAAACATCTAGTCTAGATTTATAGAGCTCTGATTCCTCTGGGAGTTTGGACATCGACAGGCTTGAACTGGAAATTGAATTTTGTACGGTCTCGGCACAAACAGAGCTGAGAATACAGAAGAAAAACTGGGTGGGAGAACGAAGAAAAACAAAGCTTGAAGCCCCAAATGTCCTGTAAATACATGCAGTTAGAGCTGAGGAATACAAAGTTTGTCAGTTGTTGGATATTTTGCAGCGTTACACAAACTGCGGTCACCGTCCTCCATCTCTGGGGTTTATTTGGCTTTCGTTTGCTTCCAAACATCATTTGATTTGTGTGCATGTGTGCACTTCATGTGTTGCTTTTTGGAACATTTTATTGGAGATACTTACATGTCATCTGTTCTACTGTTTCAGCGATCGCCTCATTAACCGTGCGGGGGATTGCACACAGAGTGCCGACTGTCTGTGTCACATGTGCAGCAGCTGGCTTTAAGCACACTGTAAAAATAAAGTTTAACAGGAAACAACTCTGTCAAACAGAAATCCACCCAAACACTGCTATGCATTATGGGCCGCCCTGGCACACTGCCTAGATTATTTAGCATGTGCATAAATATGTTGTTGGGTGCTTGCTTGAATGTGTGCGACATAAAAGCAAAAGCTGAAGACATCCTGCTAAGATAACTTCGAGATTTGGCTTCTTTTATGCTTCACACACAAATGCACACGTCGACCTAGATGATTGTAGCTGATTTTTTTTAGCCTCATCTGAACACCATGTGTGTTTATATGTGAGGTTTCTACGTCACTTTTAAAGCACCTCACACACTCACAGCAAGTCAGACATGTTTACTAGCTCAGCACAGAGGAATACGCACGCTGTCCCTCGTCTGTTTTAAACTTTAATCAGAGGTGAGGTTCTCTGAAGTTCTCTGAAGTTGCTTAGAGCTTCCTCATCTTCCTCTCTAAGCGGATAGGGTGGCGACTCTTTAAGCAGATAGTGCAGTGGTTAAGAAAATATGCCAAGTGTGTTTGGGTCAACATTAAGAGCCAGGTTTTGGTGGACAGGATGGAAGACAGAAGTTTGGAGGGTTTAACATGAAATCCGTGGATTTTCAGCCATCATGTCCAAACTTTTCTGCCGTTGCAGGCGTGCGTTTTAATCATCCCCTCCGCCCTTCTTCTGGAAGCTTCACCTGCTTATGGATTTCTGACTCTTTTTAAGTGGATTTCTCAGTCAGCTTATTGAACTGCTGCCGACTGACTCTCAGGATTTTCCCCGTTCTTTACACAAATGTGTACTGACACACTTGCTGTACTGTGGTGCATCAGTTACAACACTTGAGTCAGAAAGCTGCTCAAATTTTGTTCGCACAGATGCCACATTGAGATTTGACAAACTCATTAACCATTCATGTCACATATCAGACTTGATCTTCAAGGACTCTAATATCCTGTTGCAACATCCCACTGAAGCGTGGTGTGTGTGTGCGTGTGTGTGTGTGTGTGTGTGTGTGCTGTGTGTGTGTGTGTGTGTGTGTGTGTGTCTGTGTGTGTGTGTGTGTGTGTGTGTGTGTGTGTGTGTGTGAGTGAGAATGCATGAAAGCACATTTGTGTGATTTAGCATGTGTTTGTCCGTCCTGTCCAGATGTGCAGGAATGGCTGAATGTTGTAATGCTTCCTGTTTTGCAAACCGTCTGAGGTCAGCCGAGGGCTGTAACGTTAGGCTGAGTGGAGTCGGAGCTCACAAAAAAATAAACAGGAGGGGAAACAAAATACAAAATAAATGAAGGTCTCATTAGATTGAAAAGTTCTTACACACCTGTTTCACGTGTTTTGCAAGCATGCCCTAAATCTAAAAAAAATTTCACAGGTTTTATTTGCATCCTGTTTGTCGTATTTCTGCATGTCACTTGTCAGGAATGCTATAATGATTGTCTTTGCAGCACACAAATAGGCATAAAGCCACCACTGGAAGTACACACATTGCTGTAAGTACAGATATTTTATAGTGTAAAACCAGTGACGCTCAACCACACCAATATATCACGGGACAAGCGTTTCGTGGCCTGAGGAAGGTTATCGTGGCTGCAACATGTGTGCACGCACGTGCACAGGACAGAGACAGATGAACTCCGGAGGGAAGGAGGAAAGAATAGAAATGGTAGTCATTACTCTAACCTTCATTCATATTCCACAAAAGTGAATCCCTTCACTGGTGACGACACACACTCTCACACTCGTGTGCCAGCAGATACACAAACCCTCATTTTACAGCCACGACACAGAAGCACACTTTCAAAGAAGGATGGGATGTTGCCACACAAACATACTCACACACACACAGAAAATAGCAGAGCACTCCTGCAAGGACGGAGCCATTAGTGTATCTGTGGGGAGTTTGTTTGTTTCTAATGGAGAGGGGAGTCAAGTCACTCAAGAGAGAAAACCAAGTGGACGGCAGTTTTTTCCTCACTTTTCTCACTCACTGCATCTGCTACCCATCAAATAATCACTGCGGCACTCCTACCTCCTGCTCTTCTTTTCAAGCTAACGACATTTTTGTTTTTCACCTTTGATTTTCATAAAATATAATCAAAAAGACAAAAAGTTGAAATGGATTCACCCACCAGCTCCTTCCTCGTCCTCCGCTGCGGTTATAAATCTATTAAAGAAAACCCATAAATGAGTCACTGTTGCACTGAGTGTCGGTCTCTATCATTAGAACTAAAGACAGGCACTGCGATTCATTTTGAGTCAGTCCTACGTACACGGCTCTACAGACCCACTGAATATTTGTGTGCAGCTGAAAGCAGTCTCCATCCAAACCACTTGAAGCCCTGAGGACCGTGTAAACATCTGGCTTTGCTGCTTTTAAGGGTCAGGAACGTGGCTCCTGAACAAATCTGACAAATCAAAGGGCAGAAATTAATTTTGACAAGCTTTGACCTGACCACACTCAACGGGACAAAAAAAACTAAAAAAGGGGGCAGTGGGTTTTTTTGCGTATCGATGTACATTTGTGTTGCCTTACCATCTGTCCTCTTGTTGTGGTGCAGTAGGCAGAGTATGGCTTCCAAAAATAAAACGCCTGCTCACTTTCCTCCTTCGTACCAAAGCTGCTTTGAAGTCTGTCAGTTTGTTTTGTGTCTCTGACTGAGAGCAGAGTCGCATTAAGATGGAGATACTGGCCTGTGTGTGCACTTACAGCAACAGTCTCGCTCAGACTCGCTGACTCTCATTTCAAGCGTCTGAGTGGGCCGTTATGAAAGGTGCCTCGGCCAGCTCTTCAGAGCAGGAGCGTGTTCACGAGTGTGTCGAGAAGAGGCAGGTGGATCCGCACGCACTCAGTGTAAACCAAATCAGTGTAACTCATCTGCAGCCCTGGGGAGCAGCCAGCCCTGACAGGGATATTTGCATCCCTAATTCCCTTAACGCTACTGCCTCTACGTCCCCCCCACACGCCAGCTGGGACCACCGAGGCCAGGGCAGAGGCAGGACAGGAAGTCACACTCACACATACACACGATAACACAGACCGTATCCAATCAATTTGACGCCAATGTTAAACAAAGCTCCCATTTAAGGTAATTAAAATCGCCCAATTAAAGCCCGCAGTTGTGTGTTTGTGTTTGTGTGTGTGCGCGCGCACACGTGAGCCTTTCAGACTTTTTTGTTTGCATGTATTCAGGCTTCTTTGTTCCTGCTAAACCTTTTGTATGACCGCATTACCTAAAACGAACATTTTAAGGATAAAAAGTGTCTTCTTACAGCTCGGATTTCCTCACAGCTTTCACACGAGTGCTCCCACATAACAAAGCCGGACTATTTTTTGTGATTAAACATTCCCAGTGTGTGTATGTGAATGTGAGCCACAAAGGTTTGCATCTCAATGACTTCACATTGAGCTGCCCGTCCCCAGGGCCCTTCCAATCAATTGTCTACGTGGCCGTCCTGTATAGGAAAAAGCAAAATCAATCCAGCTTCATAAATCTGCTCTGACGTTTTCCTCACTGTGTCTCAGTGTGTTTGCACGTGACGAGATGCAACGTACAAATGTACGTGTTCATTCAGCAGCTGTTGTTGAGAGTGGCAGTTAATAATTAGCCCCCCCTCACTCATTAGCATGACCTCTCCACCCCGTCACCTCCTCACTAACCAGCTGGACTGATTCCTAGGAGTGCCTGCTGTCTGTGTGTACGTGTGTGGCTATTTTCAGCAGCTAGGCCCCGTTTGCTGTAAATTTTAATGCAACAGTCCAGCTGACAAAGAAGCTACTACTACAGTAATATAAGCAACTTTAAATATATTGCAACAAAATGTATATGTAAACATGAACACGTGAAGCGTAGATATCACGTATTTGCTCGGCCAGAACGACTCTGTGACAGTCATGGATGTACTGATCTGATGTCATCCCTCATGTGCTGTGCGTGCTTAGGAGCCAGCTGGTCAGTTCTAATGGTCTATTGAACTGAACCTCGGGGTGAACTGAGTGCCCCATATCTGCCACCATAACACTTTTATTACCATCTCCTCGTTCGACACAAAAACATGTCAGGGAGTCGGAGAGAGCAGGGGTCAAAGCCAGTGAGGCGTCTTTGTTTCTGGCTACATGGAGTAAAAGTGGAAGCAGTTTGACACATTTGAGTAAAATTAGGTTCAATTTATTAGTAGTAAATTCCTAAGCATAAATACTGGATATCTGCATTGATTTATTAAGAATTTTCAGCCAGTTTTATTTGCAATCACACTCACACATAAACACATACGGTACATGTACACATGTGTGAAACAGCAGTGTAGCTACACCACTCAGCATGACGCCACGTGGCGTAATCTCAGTAGATTATAGCATATTAGGAAGGGGTGAGACAAATGTCAGTATGTCCCTTGATGGGATGACGTGTAAAAGGCTTTTGATTTATTCTGGCAGTGACAAAGTAGAGGGCAAGGAGGCACTATGAAATAAGCAAACACCAGGGCGTTGTGTTAGAGCTGTGTGGGTTTAAAGGCCTCCTGTTGTTTCGTCTGTCTGCATCATATTTAATTTATTTTGCTCTACTACCATCTGGGGAAAAATAAACCTGCTTACTCTGCATTCTCTTATCTGGGAGTCCTTCTAGTTTCACCATTTAAGTCCATAGTTGTAGAGTTTTTTCTGGCTTTGTTTTCATTATTGCATGCAATCCTAGATATTGCCACTGGGTGGATGAATTGAACACTGAATGATTATTAACCTATGCAGTCCACTGCAAGCATTTCTAATATAGAAAAACTTCACTGATTGGGTTTCAATTAATATTTTATTGTGCATCTGTATTCATTAAGCTCCTGTTCAAACGCACATGGACATTTTTAAGTTGCAGCATGACAATTTTTTGTGGTTAAGATCACTCACGTGTGTGTACCCCCTGCAGACCCAGAGTCCCAGAGGAAAAGGACGGTGCAGAATGTTCTGGACCTTCGACAGAACCTGGAGGAAACCATGACCAGCCTGAGAGGGGTGCAGCTCAGCCACAGGTCAGCAGTGTCAGGGTTGTTTCTCCTCTCTTCACATGAACTGAAAATAACTGATAGTAGCACAGATGCTGGGAAAAGGCTCATTGTGCAGGTGAAGTAACAACATCATTTTTGATTACTGAGAAAAGTATTAATTTGGAACAAACTGCATGCAGACAAACCGGTTTCCAAAGCAAAGGAAAAGAAAAATAGCAGGTCAGAGTAAAAAATAGTAACAGGTAGGATGGGCGGGTTGTTGTGTGTTTTGGGGTGAGCTGGTTGCATGAAGGCTCTGAGATCAAGATCGGTATTGTGAGTAAGTTGGTGTGTAATTTCCCACCTCCTCTTTGCTCTCTTTGAGTTGGTTGAAATGGGAGAGAAGCAGGATTAGCTCAAAGCTGGCTTCAAAGCAAACCCTTCCAATGCACACTCACGACTCGCATCTACACACACAAGAAGACGTGCAATGATGCGCTGATTAATTGCACCGGTGCTTCCTCTGTTTCCTGGGCTGGGTTCTAGTTGAGTTCGCCATATCCCCACACTTTGTCCTTGAGAGCTTCCGTCCGCCTGTCCATGAGTCTCCTGCTATGTGTCCTATCTGTGTCCCTCAGTGGGAGTCTCCCTTCATGTAAAGTAAATCAGCAGATGCTTCCCTGCTGGAATACATTTCCTTTGCCATTCATATTTTTATTTCACGGTAATAACGTTGAATCTCTCCCTGTTATGCCAAAAATGGAAGATTCACGTGTGAGCGTGATGTCGCATATCCGGTGAATAAAGGGTACTTAGGAGGGAACATTTATATGAATACAACAAGCGGATTAGTGAGCAAGCAAATTGTTTTCTTTACACATATTTTACTTGATATACTGAATAAACATAACAAACAGAAAGCCTGTGAAAATCTGTGTGGGCACGGCTCCACTTCCTTTCTGCCTGTTTAACATTAGCACTTTTAAAACTGTCTTTATTATTGGCTGGTTCCGCTTTGTTCTGTATCATGCAGAGAGGATTAATTTTAATGTAGCAAGCAAACGCATGTGCTGCCACACAGTTTGAGCGCTAGCAACTTTTAATATGCTAATTCTCATCACTGTCAGTGCAGACACTAAGCGTCGATGTGCTGCGCTGGCTTGGAACAGGACATTTATGCACTTTGTACACATTTCTACAAATATATGCCTGCATAAAGTAGGCACGTATTTACGTGGAGCATAGAGCAACACAAAGGAATGTGAAAACACATGCACCTCACATATAGCTTGCATGTGTACATATATGCAAACATGCACATCTCAGCTCGTGCATGCTTTTTAAATCGTGATGTTCCACTGAGAGAGGAGGATACAGGGTGGGGAGAGATTGATTGAAATCGAAGCGGAAATGAAACGCAGATATTCATTTCCTGCCTGTTAAAAATGTAGCTGTGAATAATTATTTTCATCACCTAAAAACTGTCTTTTTGTTTGTCTTTCCACAGCTGTGCAGAGGGGACTATGTGCTACGACAGCGATGAAGCCGCTGCCTTCTCAGTTTCCAGTCTGTCAAATCGTTCCTCTCCGCTGTCATGGCGTCAGGGTCAAGCTAGCCCTCGTCTCCAAGCTGGTGATGCTCCGTCCACGGGTAACGCCCACTCAGAAGTGCCCCTCAGGATCAGCCACGCATCTCGTATCCACCTTATCGAATCCCTGGACGACTCCAACCCGACCCTCCTGAAGGGAGATTACCTCAGCGACAGTGACCTCGGCGGGAAGAGCCCAAATGAAGATGATGACGAAGATGATGATGATATTGATGATCTGGGCAATGGGTAAGTTATTCTTTTATGTGGACAGCACATGGAAAGCTAACTAAGAAAACAGGCCACATTAATGGTCTTACCATTTCTTGTGAGGTGAATCCTGCCACCTGCCAGTTGTTACAATCCTAGAGCCACAGACAGAAGTGGAGTTAGTGGTTTGCCAGCACAACAAAGTCTTGATGAGCCCATCTGCAATGAATCACACCTCTTTCATAATGCCTGCCATGACATTGTCAGCTGTAGCCTCCCTCGTGCAGTTGGCTCTGCTATAGTCAGAAAGCAGCCCTGAGGCAAAGTCCGAAAATGATGTCAGCATTATGGAGCCCCTCACAGAGATCATCCTGTCATTCAGCTGCAGGCCCACTGGCTTCACCAGCAGGTTTCCATGTGCAGGACCCTTAACGACGCTGGCTCACCAGAACCTGCTGGCAAAGCTGGAATGCAAATGTCTTTGGAAAACTGGTCACTAAACCTGCCTAGCCAATGAGAGCGCAGCCAGAGCTCGTCATGGCCAGAATAGTTTTTGTTTTGAAGTAGCCATGGATTTCTTGGAACAAATGATTAAATTTTGTGGTGAGGTCACATCATAGAACAAAACATGAGCTCCAGAACTGTTCATCAGCATGTTTGTTGTGTCGTGTAGCAGCTTTAACCCGGGGAGGTCCACGCAGTCGAAACTTTGTTTCTCTTTTCTAATTGAGCTCGACAAAAACAAGAGTATTTATGATGTGAGACAAAACCCCTTAGAGACCACAGCTGGCTGTTCCCCGTGTTTCTGTGGCAGCAAATACTGAGCAGTTTATAAGAGGAGGGTCGCTATGTTCGTTTGTTATCAGCCAGACAATTAGACCAGAGTGAAATAATCCCAGTCAGATCGAGGTTAATGAGAGTGCTTTCGGATTTTTGCGCTGATATAATTACTGACAAGATTGCGTGTTGTTCCTCCATGAACTCGAGTAGTTCTTCGAGTTAGATGGACGGGTCATAGGAGTGACCATCCTGGCAGCTGCTCTTTATGCTCAAATTTTTACCGATCGTTACCTGGTGACGCCATTACCAGTCGTGCAGAATTACAAGACGCCCAACAATTCACCAACAGAAGAAATCAAGTTTCGAGGATTTGCTAAAGAATGACCTAAGCTGTGTTCTCTGGACTTTCTCGGTTAGTTTTGGACAACTTGCAGCTCTTGCCCCACTATGAGCAGATATGACACAACAGTTTTAACTCAACTGTAGACACGGCGTCGCATTTCACTGGCCAGCTCCAAGCACCGTGAACAAAAACACATTATCTTATAAACTGTGAGTGTGGCAGTGTGGGTGTGACCTGCAGAGCTTGTCCAACTAAACCTTTTTTTTTTTTAAAAGAGCTTGTCCTGGCCACACTTTGACATCTCCATAGTAACTGCAAAAATGCACCCCCAGTCACCAGGAAATCAGTTGCGACACAGTTCACATCCCTTTATTGCGTTACTGGGGATCTGGTCATGGCTGATTAGTGGTTGTACAGGTTTATGTTGTGTTTTGTGTTAGGAGGCTAAAAGAGGAGCAACAATAGTTGGCAGACTAAAGGAAAAAGATTGAGAAACAGAGGTGACAGCGGTGACAGAGTAGGCTCACAAACTCATACTGAGGCAAACATAAAGGGAAAAACAGCCTTTTTGTTTGTGCCTTCTGTTTAACATAGAACTGTGAAAGACAGAAATACAATAGTAATGATTCAGGGTTGATCCTCTAAACTTTAAAGCTGGGCTAAACACTGGTTTCTAGCAAGGGGTAAAGGTAGTGCTGACACATAGGCTCTAACTTAGGCTGCGTTCACACTGCAGGCGAAAGCGCATCAAATCCGATTTTTTTGACCCACGCGACCCATCTATCCGATCATGGTGTGACAGTGTGAACAGCACAAATCCGATATTTTCAAATCCGATCTGGGTCACTTTCGTATGTGGTGCTGAATCCGATACATTTGTGCCGTTCACACTGTCACACCATGATCGGATAGATGGGTCGCATAGGTCAAAAAAATCGGATTTGATGCGCTTTCGCCTGCAGTGTGAACGTAGCCATATTGTCCAAATGTAGATTAAGATTTCGGTTCTGGAGATTAACTAATCTTTATTTTATTTTTTACGGTTGGTTAATTTGTATTGTCCTGATCTGGAATCCGATGGATGTTGGTAAGAGTCAAACTTAAAGAAAAAAGCTTCTTAAAACAAAAGTTATCAAAACGTTTCAGCAGTTTTTCTGTGTGCGATTCTGTACATGTATTGTGTCCTGGTGACCATGTTTAAATGTGTGCTTCTATAACTGCGTAAATAAACACCCAGTGGTATTACCGAGTCCTACAGAGGGGATGAAGCCCTGAAATGTTCATCTTTATCTTCTTTTTTTTTCAAATAACTTTTACATGACCCAAGAAGTCTTGTCTGGTCGTGCCTAATGCTCCGTTATACTGTAACCTGTGTAATACACAGGTGTTTGCTTGCTGCGGTTTCAAACTACACACCTAATATATATATTTTACCACTAGAGGGCAGAATTGTCTTGTTCTGTGCTGGTCCCTCCACCCTTTGAGCTTTGAGAGCCCCAGTGCTCCATTTCTCCCTCTTAGCCCATAAGTTATTACACATACTTATCCATTATACATGCAGACACCACCCTGTCATACAGAGGTCGCACTACATATCTCCTCCTGTATATAATACACAGGATTTCCCCTTATGCATTATGCATTGTTTGGATTTTGTATTTCTCATCTCTTTGTTCTTCAAATGAAAGTGAAACAGAAGCAAACAAAATTCTTTCACAACATTCTCATTTTTGTCCTTAAACATGTGCAGATGACCATGTGACTCACTGCTGGACTCATCATGGCTCACATGAGTCACATGCACATACTAAGTTTACCGTGACTATACGTGGCTGAGCACGGACCCCATGTACTCACGCACACACGCTGAGTCATGATCCCGTCACTCAGTTATCTGTTTCCTGTGCTTTTCAAGCCTGGGCCTCTACTTACATCTGGAGCCAAGTCCCCCTCCCAGTATTTCCCCTGGACTCCCACTCATGTACGCGTCATTCAGATTTGTTCAATTGTTGCAGTGATTTACTTTGTGTAACCTGCACAAATATAAACGAAAGTTTTTGTGCAAATAATGCAGATCAACAGCATGTTTGCATATATACAGCCACGGGAAGCATTCGTTATTTGATCTTTACTTTAATTCATTTAAGTAAAAATACAGTTGGACAATAATATAAACTTGAGAGTTTGTGTCATTTTTAAATTAAAGGAAAAACAGCTTTTTGTTTTCTGCTCTCATAGATTTGATATTCAAAGGTAAGTTGCCATTTAAAGGCATAAAAACATATCATTACGTATTCATCACAGTGCAAACAGTCCGGTGTGCAGAGAGGCACCAACACCACAAAGAGCAATGGGGTCGATTCTGTACTAAGTATTTGAAAATATTTGAGCTGGAGCTAAGATATTGTGCTCAGACTAGCTCTAGTTTGTGTGTGCATGTGACTATACGTGCATGACCAGTGTGACTGTAATGAGCGCGCCTGTGTCTGAGCATCACATTGTTGTGATGGACAGCGTTAATTGTGGTGATAATTGGCCTACATGCGCAAATTCACGTGTTAACAACTGGTTGAGTGTGCGCTGTTTTCCACCCTGCTGGGTGCAGACACTTTAGCTTCTGGGTGGAAGCGACCTCCCATTAGTAAACGCATAGTCTCCATGGTTACACCGCGAGACAGGCTGGCTCAGTGCACTAAATGTCTGAATTATGAAAACATCGTGGAACAGGACAGACGCACACACACACATGCACACGCACGCACGCACTCTAAGCTCCCTGAAGCGTTTCTGTCTGAGTGCTTTGATTTAGTGCCACGTGCGTTCTAAAGCAACAGCAGTGAGCTGGCTTCTCTGTCACTTCAGCTACAGAGAAGTGAAACACAAACAGGAATGTTTTAATAGAGAAGTAATGTGTTTTGAAAACCAGCGAGGCCTGGAATAGGCTTTGAGATCATCACTGGTTGCTTTAGCCTTGTGACGGCGACTAAATGTTTGGCCTCACAGACACTTTAGAGGTAAAGTTAAATCTAAAGCATTATTAATTTAGTGCAGTTCAATAGACCTTATCATTGCCTCTGATCCTTATCTCCTGTGTTACTGGGATGTACTCCAAACTCCTCTACATGTGTACTTTGAGTGGGTATGAATGTTATTGCAGCTTAAATTTGTTGGTCACCAACTCCATCTACTGGCCAAAAACAAGTACGTGTCACATATACATGTGTTAGCATGAAGATAGACACATCCTGAACCTTTTGATTCATGAATTCTTTTTCTTGCATCTGGTTTTGACCTGGTTACTAATTCACTCTCAGCCATGTAGGTCTTCCTTATTGCTGAGACCCCGAACTTTTACACTGTGACTCACACTGAGGTCCAATTACAAACCCCTCCCAAAATCAGCACAGCACTCTGCTCCACTCTAAATGTTGTTATAACTTCAGCTGTGATTAAAATGAAATATAGTGGGAGAAACGTGGAGAAAACACATTAAATTCAATGGTTTTTTGAGGGGTTTTTCCCTTCTGAGCATGAGCACAGTTGTGTTCACATCTCTCCCGTGTTAGGATGTTAAAGGTGAGACGCATGTATGGTCAGAAGAATCTAAAGAAAAGAGACCTGAATGGCTTTTAAGGCAAGTTTTGAGGCCTTCTCTTGAGTTGTAAAGATGATGCAGTTGTAGTGTTTATCGCAGTGAAGTTAAGTCACGTTTGCATAAATATATGTTATAGGTTATCTTATCTTATATAATATTATAATTACTTGTTGATATTCTGTTAATTGTGCTGAAGTATGTGTGAAAACTTAAGACTGAAGGACTTTAAGCTGAACAGCCGTGAGTCGATCGTGAAAGTGTCAAGAAATTCTGAATGTCGACTTGATGCTTGTTGGAAATGTTGGAAGTGTCTCCCACGATTTTTGCTGCCTGTTTGCTTTTCATAGTTTACATAAATTATTGGCTAAGGAGTTAGGAACTGGGGATGCAACATATTTAGGCTGATGCTGACGGACATTTTGACCGACAGCTGATGCCAACAGTAAATATTTCAGTCTGTTTTGTAAAAGAAAAGATCAGACTGTTTGTTTTTTTTCAGAGAAACAAAGAAATCTAAGCCTGTTTGCATATTTTATGAACATTTAGTCGTCACAGAATTGACAAATATCGCCTGCAGATCAGTAAACGCTGTCTTCTATTTGCCCATATCTGTCCATAACACCAATAAGATGTGTATCTCATACAGTATGAGAACGTTACAGGGCACAGATGTGTGTATTTGTGCACCTATACTTTAGTATGGTGTTGTGTGTCGGAGGCAGATTCACATGAAAAGTTGATGAGAGGCAGATTGAGGTGTGTCTGAGGAGGTTGGCGGGGCGCGCTGTCTTACACCACCTACTTCTCTCTCGGCCTCTCAGCCTCTCTGCCTCTGTGCCATGCTCCTTTGGCTCTGTTTGCTCAGCGTGGCGTGTAATCAATTACTTTTTCTGTCATTATGGAGGGGACTTTCTTTTGTTCCAGCACGTGCGGCCAAACACTAGCGAGAACTCCCACGGAGAACACACACAGAGACGGCCAAAAACACCATTTATTAATTAATCGCAGCCATTTTGCTTTAGGATGGATCAACAGAGTCGTACGGAGATTTCTAACCACAACAGCCGCACTTTACTGTACAGGATAATTCGATTTAACTCACATCTAGCTGAATTTGCATTTAGCTGCATTGTGCATCTGCCGGACTATTTTTCTAAGGGGTGATGTAACCACCTCCAGCTCTAACAGCGGGAGGTTGCTGACAAACAATAATGACATTAATCTGTTTGTCTGTTAATATGGGACAGATAAGCATCCACCCACACATCTAATCATATGCACACATAGAAAGAGACAGACACCAACCCACAAACAAATTAAAAGAATTAGCGGAGAGTAACATATGGGGCTTCATGAGGGATTTGCAGGCCTAGAAACCCCCCTGACTCCTCCTATTTCGATGCAAACAATGCCCTTAACTCATGTTGTACTCTTGTGTGTTTGCTGAGGCTGTGTGAGCCTCACGGTTTTATCATTAACCTTTTTATTGCCCTGCATTATGCGACTTTGTTTCCTTTAAGACTAAACAAACAAAGCACAAACTGAATGAATGAACATTTCTCTCAGTTCAGTTTAACCGGTGCTCAAAGTATTTGCTTTGAGCCTTTTTTTCACCACTTTCACCTTTTCTGTTCTCACACATTTACTCATATCCACGTACAATTACACACACATGCTGGTATTAATGTTCAGCTAGGCCGGACTCCTGCTGGTCTCTATGGATATGTTTAGTTTGACTACTTGCCATTTCATTATTGTGAAACATACTGTTGAGCAACAGGCACATGTTCTGGATCGGATCTTGGGAGCTACTCTTACATCGCCCAGACAGATTATTCTCACGTTCTCCCTGAGAAAAAAAAACTTTGGGAAAGTCAGTGACTCAAAGAAAAAACAAGGTGCATCTAGATACTTTTCAGCCATGCTGTGAAACTTCCCTTTTTCGACCCTCCACCCAAGCAAACTCCAAAAACCACTGTCAGAGCTACTGTTGCCTGGACCCCCCACCCCCCCACGCTGAGGCTTGGTAAACCCCTATGGAGATGCGATGGCAAAGTCCCTCCTAATCCTTGGCTTCCTCTTATGGCAGGGTTCAGAAAAGCAAAAGAGGAGTGAAGGACTTGGTCAGCAGACTGCAAGGATAAGGGGGTTGTGATGGCCTGTGTGAGTGTGCAGGACCCCCGCATAGTTCAGAGGGATGCATTACCATGACAACAGTATAAGCGAATGACGAGAACAGTTTGTGCGCGAGTCATTCGGCTTCTTAACTTACAGAGGTCAAAGTGTCACGGCTTCACCCATTGACCAATTCCACTCCATTTCCTTTAAGGAAAGAGATGAACGCCACTCTTCCTGGAGGTGTTTGAAATTCACTTTTTTTTTCTTATGACGTAGTCACACTCGGCCTACAGAAGAGATGAAAAGAGGCAAGTGACCTGAAAACAGTGAACATGATACTAAAACAACAGCAGCCGACTTTAAACCACTTAACCCGCCAATATATCGGACTTTTTGGCAACAATTTTAATAGAAAACATATTGCTCAACCCCAACACATGGGAGACGATGGTGCTCACTGCATTGAAATGTCGTGTTAAGTGACCAGCAGTAATTATTCAGAATCATTTCTCTTTGTATTATCACAATAATAACTAGCAGATGTTTCTTGTGTCTTTTCTTTTGCTGAAGTCTTGTGATGAGTTCAACAGGAACATGCAAACTGATTTTTAGGATCAACAGCAGCTGGTCGGCCACTTCTGTCTGCTATGCAGAGTCTTGCCAGTTAAGCTTAGTATAGCTGGTCCTGTAGACTTTCTGTTGTTCCTGCTGCTGTTTCCATTTTGCCCTCAGCTGTTGGTGGTATATTCTGTGGAACATCACAGTAAGAAGGAAGTGACAAGGATACTGTTTATGGAAACAGAAATAACAGCAGAATTTTGTTTTTGCTTGAAACTTGTTGGTTTTTTTAATGCTGTAAGCAGCACATGGAAAAAAATCCATTCACTTTCATTAAATCTGGAATCGCAGTAATAAACATGAGACATCGGAAACTTTAAACAGTTTGTTGTGAAATGTTGTTCCCCTTTCGTAACTTCCAAATGAGTGTTTTCTGTTATTTAAAATAAAAAATGTTTGAGGAAATTGTCAGGTTCATTCCTGAGAAGATTGGTTCCCACAGTAACCCCCCCGATCCCCTCCATCCATCCACACACACACACACACACACACACACACACACACACACACACCCTCTTGCTAACCTTTATCTAACTCATTCATGTCCTCCCTTCACATCCACAGAGCCTGTAAAGAGCACGATGGGTTCATCTATTGGGGGTAAATGAAAATGCACGGTTAAGCTTATTGAGAGCTTTTCGGTCTCAGACCTGCGCTACAAGTGCAGTCTCACTCTCACGCATACTTGCGATATATGCAGTAAAGCCCAGTCTTGGAAGTGTAACAGCAGGGTGTGACGGGGGTTGGTAATGCGCATAAGAATTAGCCTTGCTTCCCTCCCATTGACTCCTACCGTGTTATTCTCTGGGGCTGTTTCCATGTTAGTCACACACTTTTCTTTTTGCCCTCCTGCCATCATTTTCCCTTCCTGTTCACTTCATTACACTGTGTCTTAATCTCTTTTCAAGCACGCACCACTTCTCCTGGTACTGAACATACCCTCATTAGCAGACTCGGGCTAAACTGGCTGCACAAATGTTTCGAGCTGCGTTTGAATTCTTTTGGATTTTTTTTTTCTTCCCCACCTCGCTTTCTTTTTTCTTTTTTTTTTGTCTCTTAAGAGGGAAAGCATCTTTGAAGTCAGGAATAGCATCCTCTCCAAGCAGGTGCCTAATGAGGTTCTTTGACATGGAAGGTCCAAAAGTTAAGCACAGAGTGCCTTTTCAGCCTGGGAAATCCACTCTGTGGTAACTGTGAGTGCATCACAATGGAGTTCTAACCAGTTTACAGACTTTTTGCAGGTTGGTATAAAAAGTATTGGTTATTAATTTGTCTAATATGTCTAAATATAAATAGTATATAGGACTTAGTCTATGACCATGTTGGAAAACACTGCAGACTGCAGGAATACTGCACCACTCTTAAGCTACATCCACACAAAGCAGCACGCAGTCTCAGTACAAACTAAATGTTTCACAGACCAGTTCAAATATCACATTCAGAGTCATTTTTACATATCTCACAGTCAACAAACTTCGTGTATTGTTGTATTGTTTATAAAAGAGTTTAAAAATCAAAAGCTCTTAAACCGCTGCTCATGGACGTCGTGGTGAGATTGTATTTCAAACTCAAGGTTTCCCACTTCACATCAAACGCTGTCTGAGCTTCTCTGTCAGGTCCCAGTGAGCATCCTGGTTACTTTCCAGGAAGAGTTGCTACAACAGGCTTGCTAGGTCAGATCTCGAAACTTTTTACATCACTTTCATCGCGGTACCAGTCTGTACTGCATGCATTACCTTAGCAGCGAGGCATGCGCAGGCTTACAGTTGCACTCTGTCTCTCTTCCATCTTTCTTTAATCTCAACAAATCTTTTGCCAATTTGCCGTACGGTGCATTTTGAGCATGTAAGCTTACGTGCATGGGGTGGCAACAGGCAGCTGTACTTAACGTTATACGTCAGACATGCAGCATAAACACACAAAATATCACAAAAATCACCACTCTTAGTAGAAATAGGAGAAACGAAACATTCTAATACATGGTTAATCATCAGTGGAGGCAACAATGCCACAAGTACAACCAGTATTTTGTGCATATGCCAAAAATCACGACCATACAATGGACCTCTCCATCACTGTAGGTGTAAATGTGCCCCGTGTCTAAATAAGAGCAGGAAGTCACTTTTAAGGGATGATGGAGCCAGTTATGTTGTCTACTGTATGTCGTGCTTGAAAGGGGCTTTAGGCCTCTTAGTTCATTGTAAGAAGTTCACTGAGAACAACTCAGTACTGTTAAATTAAACGCATGCTAGAGATATTTAAAATGACACTCGGCATTTAAAAGAAAGCTGGCTAGGAAATAATTACATATAGATGAGTTTTTGAGTGCAGACAGGAAGAGAAACATAAAACCAGGTAGGAGTGAGAAAGCAGACAACTGAAACTGAAACAAGGTAAAAGAGAAAGCTCTGTGTAATATAAGAAAACTTCGTTTTTCAGTATGATCAAAGTCTGTGAGGGATTTAAAGTGTGTTTATATTCATTACATTGCTGTTTCCACGTGGAAACATACAACAGCCCAGCTCATGGATACACACCGTGTCCGTGTGTGTTCCTGCGCTGATAAGGGGGATGAGTTTTCCCAGGTCTGTTGTCTCTTTCATCAGGAGGGGAGTGACCAGTTCCCAGGGTCGTATGGATGACCCTGTCTGTACACTGTCATTACATAGTTGCATCACTACCTAATTACACAGGTTTTCCTGCACCAACACAGACACACAGGGTCTTGAAAACTTGAAAACAAGCACTGTGCTCTTAGGTGGTGGGTGAAAGGGGGGTAGCAGTAAGAAAAAAAGGAAAAAAGAGACAGAGTGACTGTCTTTGATGAGTAAAGGCAAATAAACACAGGGGGAGACAGAGGGCATGTCTGGACATGAGTCAGTGGTTGGAGTAAAAGCTGGCCAGACGGACACTGAGAGCCGTCCAAGTAACCCTTCTGAGAGCTGACATAAATAAAAGCTAATGCTGAATGTGGGAGTAGTGTTGTGCTTTTGTGTGTGTGCGTGTGTGCGCACATAGCAACTGTTTTCCTTTCTCTATATTAGTAACGCTAGGCAACGACGATGGCAGCGGCTTCACACACCTGCGGTCCAGCATGCCAATGTGCCAGTCACATTCTGCAACACACACCAGCGCTGTGTGCCCACCTGGCCCTGCTTGGGACGGGCGAGCAGGGCCCTGAAGAATCCTGTCGTTGTTCCTGCTGCACTTAAAAACAGGGTGTTAATGAGCTCTTGCTTTCTCCCGCTCTGTCTTTATCCCTGTGTTGGGATTTTCCTCTTTATTTCTGACTCTCGCCTTTCTTTCTTTGCCTCTCACACATTTTCAGTGTCCTGATTTTACTGAAATGACGCTGTTAATTGCCTTCATTTCCCCCTCCTCTGACTGTCTCTCTCCTTTTGCCCTTCTTTCACTTATTGAACAGCAGACAGACAGATCTATTCACTGGGGTCCACTCAGTACTTAAAGTGTTTAAACACCACTGGATGTTGTGAGGGGAGTGGATACACAATACAAGTCTATTGCTCTGAAAGTCTCCAATAGCAAAAACACACAGTGCTACAATAGAAAGATAGTCTTTGGCCTCAGAGCCAGAAAGTGTCTTTTTGATCATGTAAAGAGCAAAAAAAAAGCAAAGAAGAAATAAAGAAAGCCAAAGAGCTGTCAAACCAAACTCTGCTGTAGAAGACACACATACCCCAGGCAACTGATGTTCTATAACGCATCAATAAAATATTTGTGTTACAGCTAAGTGGGTTGCCAAGAGGTACTAAGTCAATCCTACATTAGTGCATCAGGATTTAAAATACAATTCTGGGGTTTTCATTGGAAGTAGCCTACAAAATCATACCCCAAAGCATAAGGCCATGTGCTTTCAGCTGGGAAGAAATCTGGTAAATACTGTTAGAGAGTCCAGCAGCTCAGTGTAGTGGAAATTTTTATTTTGTGTCACCGGTACTGAATGTAAAGACTTTTTCCACCGACATTTGCTGTTAGAAGACGAAAACAAATTCAGTTCAGTGGAGCAGAGACTTGCTGTTAGACCGGAGTCAGGGGTTTGTGTATTGTGCGCCGATTAGTTTTGAAGAGTGTGGAAACGTCTTCGACGTGTGGCTTCGGAGAATTTGATGGCTCCGTGGTTGTCCCACGGCTCAGTGCGTGTTTAAACCTCTGCGCTTTTTTGGAAAACGCGCAGCTGGTCGCGATCAGTGAAACGGGCCGGAGGAGGAATTGGGTGTGTTGCCTGCCTTCCGTGCCTCCCTCCCTCCATGAGGGGGAGTGTGTGTGTCTGTGAGTGGAAGCACTGCGGGAGTGGGTCAGTCAGTCAACGCTGCTGACTCTTACAGGCGGTTCCCTGGTTATCAGAGCTGCGGAAAGCACCGGGTGGATTCTCTTTGGCCTCAGAGCTCTGGCAGCGGGATATGTTTAACGGGAACAAAGCGGCTTGAAAGCTGGACGGTTGTAGAATGAGCGGACGCGTGCTACACGGCAAAATGCTGCAGCTCCCGGCTCCGCAGCGCGCAGGGAGGACAATGCACTTTCTGTCAAGGTAATAAATGAGAATAGAACCTGCATGTGACTAGTGGGGATGCCGGATAAGAAGCTAATTGACACACACGTGTGCGGTTGTGTTTCTTCGTTAATGACACAAACTGGCGGTGCTCGGTCGTCGCAAAAGTGCTGCAGAGGCTCCGGCGGAGCCTGTGCGTAAAAATCGGCAGCATGTCTCATTGATAAAAGTCCAACAGCTGCGTGGTGGCACGTTTCAGTGTGCTGAATAGATTGCGCCGGGGCTGTTCTGGGATGGTATGTATCAGTCTAGACACCTAGTAAAGAAAGAGCTTTGATCCCCGTATAGATGGAGCTGCCTCTTTGCCATGCCGTTTATAGGCAGACCTCAATGCGCAAAGCCATATGTTGAATCAGCACTGCCTTTTATTGTTGCTGCTCGTAGACCAACTGATTTCAAGCAGCAGACTCTGCAGCCTGAATCCATATCTGAGGAGAACTTGCTGCAAATCATCTAATTACAGCGCTGAAGAGTGGATGTGAATGCAGCATAACTGCGCGCGCGCGTGAAGTGCGTGTTGGCCTTAAGTGTCTGTATTTTGCGGTCTGTTGTTTCATTGTGGATGCGATGACATTTGCTTGACGGTGTTCTGTGGCTCAGTCACTCATCAGTGGCAGGTAGCCTGTGATGTGAGTGGGTGTGTTCATATTGATCCGCTGCGGGACTGGACCGCATTCTACAGAACAGCTGACCTACATTCTCAGCTGAAGCGTTCTCGGTGTATCTTCTGTGATTGGGTGAAAATCAGCAAGCCTCCTCCATATCATCTTTATGCCCACACCATGTGAGAATTCTCTTAGACTATGTCTGAATGTGTGGGCTAATATAGGCCACTTGATAGCTGCAGGCTGTTAATGGTGAAGAAAGAAATGTGGAGAGAGATGCTCTTATTGAAAAAGCGACAACGACTCTGAAGTTGACTTGATTCACAGACACATTTGCCAAGATGCTCTGATGGTATTGATTCTACTTGTGTGGCTGTGCGTGGTGGTGGTGGTGGTGGGGGTGTAAATGGAGCTCGACTTTGCTCTTTTTGGTCAGTTGACCCCCAGAGCTTCTATTGAACCTTTATGTAAACCCATTAGAGCATTAGAGTGACTTTAGTTGCACACATAACAGACACACACACACACACTGTCCCACCGGACCATCTAGTGGGTTGAGTCAGTGTGTTTGACTTGGGCGCGCAGGCTTAAACAGACTGGCTGTCAAAAGAATGATAAACCTACAAATACATAGAAACTGACAGGAACACACTTAAAGCTTTCAGGCAATCACCAAACTGTATGATCGATGCCAGAGACGGTGGTAGTGAGAGTGTGAGTCCAAGTATGTATATGCCAGGGTGTGGGCACCAGCGTGTGTGTGTGTGTGTGTGTGTGTGTGTGTGTGTGTGTGTGCAGACATTAAACATGCGCCATTAGCCGACCACTTCTG
>NW_024582370.1:1188546-1199921 GCF_018398535.1 Haplochromis burtoni
GGTGGTAGTGAGAGTGTGAGTCCAAGTATGTATAACCTTGCCTGTGTGTGTGTGTGTGTGTGTGTGTGTGTGTGTGTGTGTGTGTGTGTGTGTGGACAAACATTAAACATGCGCCATTAGCCGACCACTTCTGGCCAACACAAAGATTTGCTCAACTCTGTTAGTCACATTGAAGTCAAGCCAACATCAACTTAGTGTCACTTTGTGTGTTTTTGAATGTGGTGTCATCTGAAAACTATACAAATAGCCTTCTCAGCACGTCTCACCTGCTGGTTCTCAAACTCAGCCAAATAACTCATTCCCATACTAGTGATGTCACTCTTTAGTGTGCATCACTCTGAAATCTTCCCAGTTTCTTATAATCAAATAAAAATGGAACATATGTCACTGTGATGCAGATCAGGCTCTTGCCATAGCTGATGTCAGTTAGCTGCAGTGGGGTAGTCACTGGCTAAGCAGCACATATAACTGGGCTTTCAGAGTTAAGAGTCCCAACTGCTTCATTGACTCAGTGTTACACTTTCCACGTCTGTGCGTGCGTTGGGATCTGACTGACATAAATGCCTTCATCAGAGGTGCTATGTTGGGCTCTATGAAGTAAACCCCGTGTAGACTTGTACAGACAGCAACCACATAACAAGGGAACTGATTCGTGCTTGCTTCCTCAATCTGCAGTCCAAGTACACTAAACAGTAGTGTACTAAGAACAACCTCATGTCCCTGACGTCTGCTTCTGTCTCTATTTCTGAAACCAAGTGTGATCTACACCTTAGAGGTACGATGTAGTAATTAAAAATGATATCTGTGAAGATTTCGATCACAGCCACAGGCAGGAGGAGAACTGCAAAGTTACCGTGCTGATGGAAATCCTGAATACCTTTATCGCTTTGCACGTTTCTGCTGACATTGTTGGTGCCCTTCAACTTTCATATTTCAAATTCATATAGCAGAGCCCAACTGATACAGGATTTTGAAGTCTAACAGTGATATTTGGTGAGTTTAAAAAGTCCCATATGTTGGCCGACATCTTTATTTTTTTCTTCAAACATACGAAGCATAAATAAGTTAATCTAAAATTTGCCATGTGGAGCTGTTTATTTACTCATTTACGTTCTGCCTGACTTACTTGGGTCAGCTGTTGTTGTGTACGTGTCTAAACACATGCTGTCAACAGGAAAGTTGCTGAGAGCCCTGTGATGGACAGAGTGCAATGTCAGCACTCGTGACAATATTGTAAGGTGTTTGTTTTTTTCCTATTCTTCTTTATTTTTTCAGTTTTCATTTGTCTGCTGATATAAAAGCCGATACTGAAAGTCTGTAACTAGCTAATGCCGGACGATAATATTGGGACGGTGATAAATCGCTCAGGCTCTTATTTCATTTCTGTTCCTATCAAGAGCATTTATGCTATATCACACACAACTATAGGAAGTTTGCGACTTTTGCTTTCAAACAGCCCCGTTTCCATTCCACACAAACAATTTCTTTGTGATTGTGCTGGATTTAGGGACTCTACGCAAGGTGGATTAAGTTGTTTTGGAAACGCGCTTTGCTGACTCAAAACTGGATGACTGGGATGCGACAGCTGCCTTACACCCTCGTGAATCATAGTGTATGAACAGAACTTAATACTGTTAAACACACAAACAGGTCCATCCATGTCAAACGCATTGTTTTCTTAGGGTGTCTCCATTTACAGAGTTGGTCAAAATATTTAAATCTGTCCTTCTGAGCACATATAGGCCTTCTTATTCAACCAGACAAACCAGTGGCACTTTAAACATCAAGGAACGTTTCTTCACTGTTCGCGGAGTCACCGGCCTAATTTGCAGTGGTTTCAAATCCTGGGGCACGGATGGAGGAGAAGAAAAACACATGACCTGAGTCTTTTCGTGCAACCACTGACTCGTGATGTGCAAATTAGTTTACTGTCCCTGCCTACCAGGTCATTAGAAAGACCTGTGAGCGAAACAACAGATGCTTGTAACCTGTGCTTGTAAGACATCCACATACGCTTTTTTTTTTATTATACACACGGGAGCCAGTGTTCACGACCAGACCTTGTATTTTCTCGAGGTGGTCCCTCCTGTGGTTTAGTGAGTTACTTCAAAGCCAAAGAAGAACCTATAGCCAGACAACACATGCACACATGCCACTTCTGCCTGATAATGAAGAGTAAAAACCACAGTGTCTTATTTTGAAACTTCCAGGGGTTTTTCTGAGTTCAGTGGAAAGTTAGGTGGTTCCTCTGGCTTGCACTGGAACTTCAGGCTGCAAATTACAGTTTTAATGAAACCTCTGGAACTGTCATTTTATCCCTGTGTATGTCTGCACACTCGTGCTGTGGTATGCATATGTGCGTCTGCATATGTTGAATGATTAGGGAGTGGGACCCCAGAATACACTCGTTGGAATGTGAAGTGTGTGTTTTGAGTGGCCCGCGGGGCAAGGAATGCCTCCCAAATTCACTGTAACAGCTTTAAGTGGCATGACCGGAGTGTGTGTGCTATAAGTTGACAGCAGGTGATAGGCGTGGGCTCCTGCAGGGTGCGCCCTTAGGCTCGCTGGTCACTGCCACATGTGTTCACACATGCAAGTACACAAACGAGAGCACTAGAAATGCACACACAAGCTAATTCTTAAAGAAGTTGTGACAGTCTAAAATTTAAGTACAGCAGGATGCTGCAAGTTTGTAGAAAGACCATATGGGTTGAAGCTGCACTGTATCCAAGTGTAATGTAGACCTGTTGCCTAACAAATCTATCCAGAAAACATTAAAAACCCCAGTGACACCTCAGTGCCAACCATCACACCACCATGCTCCCCCTAACAAGTCGAAATCTGCAATCATGTGTCAAACAATGAGGAAGTATTTTGTTACTGAAATTACCACAATTGTTACTGAAGAAGAAATAGTTCAGCACACTGGTAAACATCACCCTGTTTTTTTGCTGGCAGGAAGTTCAAAATAAGGTTTCAGTGCTAGACTTGGTCTTATTTCCATTAAAGACGGAGTTAAATAATCTGTTAATCATAAAGTTTTGCTTCTTGACTTTTCACACAACGTCCCAACTTTTTTCCAGACAGGTTTTACAATGACAGGTCTGTCCCTTTAAGTGTGTGTGTGTGTGTGCGTGTGTGTGTGTGCGTGTGTGTGTGTGCGTGTGTGTGCGTGTGTTTTAATAGGTGTCTGTTTTATATCAGGCAGCAGAAGTGAAAAAGCATCTCTCCTCGAGTCAATGGACCTTTCATTCTTTTCCTTTTTTGTTCAGGTGGTGTCTGCACGACCTCCAGCAGGTGCTCAGTGGTGCTCTGTTGGTGATGTAGTTTCTTTGTGCAGCTCACTGTGAACAGAAGTTATGAAGCATATTTGATTCACTTTTTGCTCCCTTTCTTTCTCTCTGTCCATTTTCAGTTAATGTTTCAGTTATCGAATTAACTGAAAAGCTTGAAGAGAGCTTCATCCTTTATCTGACGACCCAGGACAATGTAGGCAGAGGAGGAAGAATATATTTGAAATAGGATTGCTTCTTGTGTAGAGGCCCTCTGAAAATTTACTTGGAAATCTGTACCAATTGTTCTGGCTGAGGCATTGGTAACCCTGTTGAGACACAATCCTTTTTCACTTGAACACAGACTCATATCACGCTGACATCGTAGTTCCTACATATGTGTGACTTTTAAAACATCTTGAAGCCCGTCTCATTGCAGCAATAATTCTTCATGCTTGTTTAAGTTGTTTTCTTTGACATTAGCTGCTTTGTCACTCATTTTCAGTCCAGTCCTTATACCAGACATTTTCAGAGGCATGTTGCTGTATTTGATAAGCAAGTTAAGACTGGCCTATGAATTGATCAGTCATAAATGATGCTCGTAACCCAAGAGATGAACCAGTTTTGTGTCTACACATCTCTACACAGACAGCTCTTGGACAGACATATCTTGGCATGGTATGTAGTGTGTGCATAAAACCTCTGAGGAAACTGGACAAGAGGAGGACAAAAGAAGAAATGGCAGGCTCAACAATATCTACAGTAGAAGAACAGTATCGCAAAGCCTCATTAGAAATGATCTCAGTGGAAGTGTGGCTGTCAAAAACCCATTCTTCAAGAAGGTCAACTGGGAGAAAAGGCTGAGGTGTGCCAAAGTACAAAAACTGGACTGAAAATCAGAGGTAACAGGGCTTATAAAGGGATGAAACCACATCTGATAGTTTTAGTTCATATCCACATCAGTATGCAGAGAGGAGGTCAGGGGAGAGGTACAACAGTGAGTGTCTGTAGCTAGCTATGAACCCCAGTGGAGATCTTGAAAAATTGATAGAAACATACCATCAGATTTTGATCCACCATACGACACCATCTGGAAAGAGGAACGCTATCAGTCATGGATTGAACTTCCCAGTGCTCACGCTGTTGAAGCAGTGTGGGATCATCTCGACAGAGAATGAAACAGAAGGCGGCCAATGTCCAAAGAAGAGCTTTGAATGTTCTTCAAGAAGCCTGGAGAACTGACGAGAAGGGACAAGGAAGCCTGCCCAAGAGATTTCATACTGTGTTGGAGAATAAACACTGGCTCTAAAGCTTGTTAGAAATGTACAAACGCTGCTGTTTCTCTATGCAAGTTTACACATTTCAGTAAATCACTACAGCCTTCTTCCATTTTTCCAGCACAATGTAAAGAAATGACGGGTGGCTCGAGACTTCCTCAGTCCTGACATTGTAGCAGGATGGTTTTAACACTTTTAGGTAGCGCTGCAGACATTTGATCTTATCAGCCTTTCTGTAAATGAATACCAAACTTTCACTATGCGGTGCAGTGTTGTCCCTTCCCAGAACCAACGGTTAGCAGGTATCATATTTCAGTGTTTGTTGTCAGTGCTTTTGTTTTTGGCAGGTTTGAGTTGACTGTGTGTTTTAGCCCTTCTTCTTGTCTGTTGCCTGGTTTAAGTTCCTCCATGCTGTGTTACTTGACAATATTTTCCGTTGATCAGAGGGCAGTTGCCAGTGGAAATGCTTTTGCATGTATGTGTTTGTGCTTTCTGCTCATGTCTGTGGCACCATCTTTTGCACAGCTGCTTCAAGTTAAGAGCAACCTGTAGGAAGCGTGCTTCATTCAAAAGTAGTACCACCCTCTCCTTCTCTTCCTCCCTTGCCTTCCCTTCCGCTCTCTCACTAGTCCCCCTATTTCAAACCAAAACATCCCCGTGCGCCGTTATTTCACAGCCGTTAAGTCAGCTGACATGTCTGGAGGGAGGCCAGAGGTAATTCTACCCCAGGATCCAACCCCTGTCCTGGGCCTCTGCGTGCTGGGGTTCCCCTTATGAGCTCCTCCCTGGTTCTCAGCCATTCAGTTGGGGCTGGGAAGTGCTCAACACTGCACCCCAGACTGAACTACTTATGAAGGTGATTTAAAAGGCCACCTTATCCCAGGAGTGCTGTCCCTCTTTTGCTTCCTGTTGTCTTGTGAAGAAGAGAAGGACGGTCAGAGGTTATTTGGTCAAAAGAAAGCTCGCGTTCAATATTCTTTTACTAAACACTCTCTGACCCGTTTTGTTCCGCTCTCTACATGAGGAACACAAGAACACTTTGGGGAGAAGTTGTTTAAACTTCCCCCCATTCTTGCTGAGCAGTTATATGAAATATGTTTCAATTAGTCAGTGCACTGCTTTTATCTGCACTGCATTCAAATCCCTAAAGCCACTTTTTTCAGACGCAGGTCCAGTAATGTTCCTTTTTTAACCCTGTGTAGGACGACTAAGGAGATGACAGACAATAGTTGATCTCTTGCCTTTCAAGGAATCATCTTCACACTTCTCCTAGCTCCTACTCTTTTCCTTTTTGGGGCTGATAGCATGAGGAGCTCAAGATGACCCTGTCGGTTTCAACATGAGCAGTCACACGATTTTTTTTTTTTTTTATTCTTCTTAGCCGTATATGAAGGTTGAAGCTATCTACTGTTTCAAATGTCCTGTTTTATTTCACCAGGGCTGAAAAAGTGCAGAGCCAGCTCAACTCTCAAATGCAGTGTGTTGAACTCTGAGAAAACTTTATCCATTCTGGGGAGGTCATAAGGACAGACGAGATGCAGAGATACATTTGCTGTCTGAGGAGGATTTTGCTGAAGCAGTTCCCCCTTTTTTAAACTGTTTCTGTCCATCCATCTCCACCTCCCTACACTCAGGGGAAAAAAGAAAATAAAAATTCATGGGGAAGGATTTCTGATGCTTCCAATCGCTTTTCCCGAGCCTTTTCCATCCAGAACATCCAAGCATTTGTAGAATGTGTCCCTCATCTTTGCAAGGAAAAACAATAGCAGTCTGAGAGTGCCTGCCTTTGCCAAAGCTCAAAAATCTCTCCAAACCATCCATGAATTGAATCTCTGGATCAGTTTGCTTTATATTAAAATGTTAAAGAATGCTTCCAAAAATACACACATCGAGATTCAGATCTGGATCAAGTCCAGGGGTTACTTCTAAGTCGAGTCACACCCTATAACATTCCACCTTCATAACTTTCTAATCCAAACGACAAAGAAACAAACAGAATAAATCCTGATAAAATCCTTTCTGACTGTAAAATATTGATGTAGCTCAATAATCTTTTATACACAGACACACCTTGAGACAGTAACACACACCCAGGCTGTCTTTGTTCAACCCTCAGTAGATCAGAGACTTTACTGGCTACCACCACGCACATCTGACAGCTAGTTCAAGCTCCAGGCAGGTGTGTGTGTGTGTGTGTGTCCTAACCCCTTTGGCCATTGCTGTCAGCTTTATGCCTGTCAAAGGCATAAAAGGATTCCTCTTCTGCATTGGCCATTTAGGGATGTGACCTCCTATTTCTTTCCATGGTCTCACACAGACACACGCAGATAGATGGATAGATAGATATATTAGTACCTTTAGCTGGGACCTCTGGCTTGCTCTGATCCTGGTGGTGCATGGAATTAGCAGTAATTATGAGCTCATTAACTCCAGCCTGTTCTGTAATCCCCTTTAAAGCCCAGATACTGCAGTTTCTTTGTCTATGTGGATGCGTGTGTCCAAGCAGCTATCACACACACAGTATGCCACTCCACATCATGAAAACAGGACAAAGAGGAAATGATAAATAATACCGGAGACTTACTTTCTCTATTCAGTATTTAGCCAAAGACGGGCTGCTTGCACAATCTAGTTTTTAATTGGGTCTTGTCAGTGACTTACTGTGAGTGTTTAACACTACAACACAACGGAGAACCTGCACTCAGCAGCTAATTAAAAGCCACTTTTAATGACAGATTTATTGTTAATTACTTTACAAGTGCCTCAACTCCCAGACAACAACATGACATTGTTAAAAAATGGCAGAGGCGTTTTATTTATAGGCACGAGGTAATGTCAGGACATCACGTGGCATGTAGGGCTTCTTTTATAAGAACATAGCATGACTCCAGAATGCAGCAGATGGCTTATCATTAATAAAGGTAACTAGTGCAATAACCAGTAAGACTGCATCTTGAGTAGAATTATTGGTAATGTGAAGCTACAGCATGTCTGTAATGAGTGGATATTCACGCCATGCTAAATCTGTATGGCTTTATGTGTCAGAGGATCTTGAAGCTGTCAGGCTATAGTAAGAGCCTTGCCTGCAGAGCGAAGTCTTTTATGGCCCTATATGGTGCTGCAGTGATGGATTATCCGATGGCAAACGCAGCATGTTAGGAACCTTTGTAGTCCGTCGAGTGTTTTAAAGGTTAAGCCAGCCAAGATGAATCTGTGCTCTCAGTCTGTGCTTTTTAAAGCTCTTTCTGTTGGAAAATTATTATTGTACTGCCGGGCTATGATATGCTTTGTTCCAATAAGGTACTTCACAGATCTGTGTGTGTCCCAGCTAAAGGACTGTGTGTGTGTGCGCTTGTTTCCTGGTGATAAGCTGCTGAAGTGGTCCAGGGACACATATTGTAGGCCATCTGTGCACAGCAACCACAGTCTTCCTTTTTTCCTCTTATCAGGTAGATTCCCAGCGTCACATCTTTGATGGCAGGTCATGCATGCAGTCAGCCTGATTTTTATTGCAAAATTTCTCACACTTGAATCTTCCATCCATCATTTAAGATTTCTTTCTCACACGGTCAGAGCCACCGTAGCTACGCTCGAGATATGAAACGCTGATACACTGGGTGGGGCCAGTCATGCTGGTTTTTCTGGAAGTGAGTCATTGTGTTTTGCGGCAGTGTGTGTGGGTATGTGTTTATACTAGTTTGATTGTGGGTATTTGTGCGAAAACAGTCAGTTGGGTTTAACATGTCCTGTTTAACTTGTACAGACACAAACTGTACCGGATGCCACAGCAGACAGTGAGCTGCTAATGATGAATAGCTCGTTCTCTTTTGGGTTAATCCTTTTCTTTTCCTCGTCAGCTTTTGTCTGTCTAACTTTATGAACCTACACCTGCTGCTCCTGCTCTTCAGGCTGATCTGACCTGTATCTTCCAAATCTGAGCTGCACAGAGAGAGACGCAGGGGCAAAGCATCACGCCCAGTTACCATCGCTCATCAGTCATAGCCTCACATATTTAAACTTTAGAGAATGTAATGCCTTCAACAGCCCTTTCATGCTTGCCCCCTCTGGTTTCTTAGCTGACTGCCCAGTGCCAGTCTGGCAGTGCCCCACTTTCCATTTGTCTGAAAATGCATCACTTTGACCAAGAACAGGTCTGATTTAGCCATTTTGGGTTCTGACATGTGACTCTGTTCATTTTTAATAGGAACGGAAAGTTCCAGTCCACCGAGGGACTGCAGAAACATTTTCCATGCATTTACACAAGCGGTGGAGACAGTGTGCAAATATCACCCTGGATAAGACGTGTTTAACCCCATGAGGGAACAAAAAGTTGAACCATTATATTCAAACTGCATCTGTGTTATATTAGTCATAAGCTCTTGAGTCATTTTTGTGTTCTTTTCCCAAGCTGACACCTTCCAACTGATTCCTGTCTCCTTATCTTATCTGCTAAAATGTGGTCCGGCTGGTTTGTTAGACACTTCCCTCCAGCTCCCAATGGGCCTCGCTGCTTTTTATTTATCGGCTACATTGACAGTACGAAGCATTCATAATAATTTCACGTTGCTTCTTCAGTGTAATGTCTGCTTTTGTTGCAGTGCAATTAGATAACGGCATTTTGTTGTCGACTTGCTGTTTGCTTTGGTGCAGCTGAACTACTGCAGACAAAGCAGCAAAGTCAAAAATTAAAGTTTAGCTGCTCCCGACACAGGATCAGCAAATATTTATCGAGATGAAAACCTTAACATCGCACCATTTCTGTTGGCTCTGTCGGGACTTCAACTCCCAGCAAGCACTGCTCTTAAAAACAGCCAAAGCTGCTTTGTCTCTACATTTGTCTCACTGACTTTTTTCCTCCTCCTCTCACTCAAGATAGCGGACAAATGAGTGGGACAGGAGATGAGACCAGGGGAAGAGAGTGCAAAGCTCTTATAAGGAGCAGCAAAAAAGACCATTCACATAGAGATGAGAGCAATTAGCTCCATAGTCTGAATAGAGGGGTTCAAGGGTGGGTGTGTGTGTGGGAGGGGGGATGCAGAAGCCTCTTAATAAAAGCTGGCTATTTAACTCAGCAGCAACTATTCAGCTATTCTCTTGATAGCTTGTGAGGCTTAGTGTTTGTGTGGGTGTGCCGGTCATCTATGCAGAAAACGAGGCACAAAGAAATCATGTTTCTGTGAAAGGAGGATGTTGTTTACAGTGACCACCATGACTTTTATTTATGCAGCACATGACAGAGAAATATCCAAACCATTTAAATGACTGTAAATGCTTGAAAAGTTCTCGCTTTACAGAAGATGATAACATTTCTCTGGACAGACCACAGGCTGCAGAGTGCCTCACTGTGGCCTCTCCTGTCAGGGTGAGTACAGCAGGAAACCACAGCTGGCTCGAGAGGACGTGCACAGCGTGTCCATGTGATGTAGTCTTTACTCTGCCCGTTGCTTTGGCTTGCACATGACTCAAATTGTCAGGTGGAGGTGAAGAAGGAGCTTAATCAAGCACAACTCAACTTAATAGACATTTATTGCAGCCTAATTGAATCAGCATTGATATTAATTTTGCTCACAGTGTTACTGTTGCAGGATACCATTGTTCAATATCTTGACCACTGTGCTTCCCACCAGCTGTGTTCTTGAAGCCTGGGATCAGTGTGGAAGTCACAAAAAGCCAAATTTCTTTAGCGTAATAGGCGAGACATCGCCATTTTTGCATTCATTCGGTTTTATATAAGCATACTAAGAGTTATCATTTGTTACAGATTGGTGGAAATTGTAACATTTCTAGTGTTACCTTGCTTGCGAGAGGAACATAGTTAACTGTAGTTAACAGATAATTAAAATAGAAAGAGCCGTTACAGGCAAGTGGCATGACTAAAGCAGCGCTTCCTGCTAAGCACTAATCTGTAAAAGTGTTGATGTAAATGAAGGGGGTGCTAATATCCCTCAGTCTCTGCAGCTGCTGATGGTGAATGTACAAAGATAAGGCGGACGGAGGAAAGATTATGAGTGTGAGATGATCCTCTTCACTAAGTGCATCATGTCCTGAGAAGCTGAGGAAGTTTTAAGCATTAACAGCTCTTCTCTTTCCACTAAAGGCCCTGTCTTTTATACGTGTCCTTTCAGTTCTTTCTTCTCTCTGCACACGCCACTTTACCCGCTTCTCTTGGAGTGTCTTTGTATTTCAGACCGCTCTTTTCAAGTTCAGGTTTCATTACATTGAACTTTTAAAAAGAGAGAGAGCTGCAGCTACTTAGTTTTGACTTGGAAATAAAAAAATTGTTTCATATCTATAACTAGAGATAGATATAGGTAGGTATGTGTGTGTGTGTGTGTGTCTTTTATTTTTGGCATCGTAAAGAAAAGCTTTCAGTAGAGAGTCTCTGTTAATACCTGTTATAGAGTTGAAAGTTTCATTTTTCAGCAGCTTGTAACTTTCCACAATCAAGATAAAACTTCTTCTTTTTTAAATTAAATCATCAGCTTCAAATTTTATTTACTTCTACACTGCATATAGTGCATTTAATGAATGCGTTTGGTAAAGTTCAACCTCTGACCTTGCCTCTCTTTTCTGTGGGTTTGTATTTCCATATCTGTCAGCTGAGTGACACCAAACCCAGCACTGGCTGTGTTTGTTCTGTTTTCTGGCACGTCTGAATTATTCACCATAGAGGTGTGTTATCTTTCAGTGAAGCGCTGGTGGACAAGCCGATAGCTTGAAGCGAATAATGGGATATGAAGGACAGCCTAGCGTTTCCCGAGAGCTACAGATGGTTAACCACAGCTGTCTATCTAAAAATGTTTGCGTATCAGCAGTGAGCTTTTTT
>NW_024582370.1:1199941-1250933 GCF_018398535.1 Haplochromis burtoni
AAAAAAACCTTAGAGAGGCAGAGTTCCTCAGAAGTACAGATGGGCCAAGAGTCTACCATAAACTATGTGTTCTTACAGAAGACTGAATATCTCATCTACGGTACATAATATCATTAAAGAATCAGAGAATCTGGAGAAATCGCTGCAGGCAAGGGACAGGGCTGAAAGTCACTGTATGGCCTCAGGAGCACTTCCAGAAATCACTGTGAATACAGTCTGCCGTGCAATCCACAAATGCCAAATCCACAAGCACCAAAGCTGTTTCAAAATGGACTGTGGCTAAGTGGAAAACTTTTCTGTTGTCAGATGAGTTGAAATTTGTACAACAGCGTGGCTTGGCCTGCGTGCAGTCCACAACGAGGAGAGCACAAAGGTCTGTGGCTAACATCTGGAAGACTGTTCCACTTTTTTTTTTTTTTTAAATGTTGTCTTGTGCAAAGGGAAACATAAATTTTTGTGCAAAATTTGGCAGTTTGATAGTCCAATAAGTTTTCTTTTTTTCTTATTATTTAAAAAAAAAAAGGAAGAATATATACAATCTCTGTACAAATTCATCTCAAATAACATCTGAATCAAAATTAGACGTCCTGGGTGGCACAGGGTTGCCTGAGGTGCCTCACAGCAAGCAGATTCTCAGGCTGGTTTTCTGCCTGCATGCTTTCCCCCGGCCTCCTCCCACGTTCTGAGCTGTTAGATTATTTGGTGATTCTCCGTTGGCCGTGGGGGTGGATGCAATATAGATAAAGCACTTAAGTGCATAGAATGAAGTGCTGTTTGAATATGTGTGAACAGGTGAAGTGGAATACTTGGAGTTGTCACTAAAATTAGAAATACACCATATAAGTGCCATTAAATGCTTTTAAATGTGAAAATGCACCAAAATCCATCAGTGCATTGTTGTTTCTTTCTTTCTGTTTTCTTAACAGTAACATTTGCTTTGGTTTTGCTGCGTTCCCCATCGAGCCACAAAGTATCGGTCAGATCTCTGGATGTGTCTGACTCAATCTTAAACTTGCCCTTAATCTTACAGCGGCATATAGACAGCAGCATGACAGCCACTCTCACTGGAAAATCTGATCTGCTTTTCTTTGTATCCAAGATATCCACGGGCCAGACGGGGAGGGCTTTCCATTTTGCCCCACTCCCTCTCACCCCCACCACCATCTCCCTGAGGGTACAGTGTGACCCATACAGGCACCCAACTGGAAGGATCATACCGCTTCCTTTGCCTACACCACCCCTGCGCCCCGTTATATCTGTCCTTGTTAGCCCATCACTGTCCACTTAACTTGTTTTACGTTATTACATGACATCAGTCTTACTTACTGACCTTAATAAGAGGAAAAATCGAACCCGTATACTTCCTAAACATGGCCTACTTAATGTATACGAGCACATGAATCTATAAGCTGCCGATTCAATTGTATCTCACGTACGTGAAACTCATAGTGTCAGCATTATCTGAAGTTGAAATAACTTTAAAGTTGGATGTTTGTGGATTTTTTTTTATTAGACCTAAATAAAGCAAGAACCACCCACAACCTCTCTATGTCACACAGGAAGGCTTTTCACTGGGTAAAGAGACAGCGAGGTAGATTTCTGACAGGGGACTTCATATTTCTGATGCAGTCCTGTATGCACTCGTGGGTGCATGCATCTTCTTCAGTGCTATTTTTGTGTGTGTGGGTTGAGATGATGTGATGACGAGTGCTCCAGATTTCAGTTTGCCAAATGTTTCAGTGCAAAAGTTGGGTATTTAGAGCAGACGGTGCTCTAAATAAGGTTTCTGTCGCTCTGAATATTTAATCAAAAGACAAATTAAGAGACGCAGAGCTGAATGAGCCCAACCTCAGGTGGTAACCGAGCTGATGGAGCTTTGGTAGTTGATGCGATAAATGGATTCAAGGCGATACCAGTGAACTGACACCGATAGCTTTCTTTCTGTTGAATGTATGATGATTGGCCCTACAGGGGCAGACAGTAAACCACCGCACAGACTTGGAATGGTTTGCTATCTTGATCAAGGACACTTTGATAAAAGTGGAGGCTTGATGCCTCGGGGACTTAAACTCTGGCTGACCAGGTGAAGGAGACCAGCCCACATTTGTGAAACAAAAATAGGAGCGCAGCGTTTAACCTAGTTATTGTAGCACAGTCACAGACTTACACTTAATAAAGAAAAGCTTTTGTAACGATGATGAAATGATCACACCTTTGATCACAGATAATGGTGTCTTTAAATGACGGGCTCCTTTATCACACTGTTCACAAGCACTTCTTAACTGACACAGCAGCTGTGCTCGTTTAGAATGAAAGTCGCCTAAAAATGTCAGGACAACTTGTGGTAAAAAAGAAAAGTGACGCATATTTTAAAGTGCAAGACAGTAGAAATAAACCCCGTCTGTTTTAACATTACAAAATTGATGTTTATTATATATATTTAGAAGATACAGGGTTCATTTTTCTCTTATTACATATGGCTTCATAAGGTTATTTCATGTAAAAACTATTGAATCCTTTACTGGAGCTATTTTCAAAGTGTCTGCAAATATTGTCTTTAAAACAGTTTTTATATTACTTTTATGTTTACTGTTGCTGTACGCTAGGAAATCCAGATCCTCTTCTCTTTTTATTTTAAGCATTTAAGAAGGGAATTACTTTACACATTAATGTTAGCTGACATATTTTCCTTGTCATGATCTCTTTTAGTTGGGATGAGAGCAGCTCCATCAGCAGTGGACTGAGTGACGGTTCAGACAACCTGAGCTCCGAAGAGTTCAACACAAGTCCCACTCTCAACTCTCTTCCTACCACTCCCATTGGCTCCCGCAGAAACTCAAGCATTGTGGTGAGTGACACACAAACACACAAACTAGAGACGCGCAACTGTTTGACACAGACGGATAAGAAGTACAGTAGTATTGATTAAGCTGTTAATCCACAAAGGTATTGAATGCACACACTTTGTCAGTGTACAGAGGACACACACACACACACACACACACACACACACACACACACACACACACGCAGGCAGCAGGACCCTGGCATCACAGACAAAGCCTGATTAGTTATTCTGCACACGCCCATAATATCTGTCACATCTGCAGCAATCAAAGTTTGCCGCAAACACACTGCACTGCTCCGTGGCGTCTCTCTTTTCATTACATATATATGAAGATGTGTATATTTTCAGAAATGTTTGAGCTTAAGAAGTGCTCACTTGTTAAAAGCTGAATTTTTCAGATACATTAGGAACATGTTCAACTAGTGGAGGAGTGTCAAATTCAGTTTGGGTGGAAAAAGACAACCTATTAAATGTGTCCTTTCTTTTAGGTTAACCAACAACTAGCTAGTGTACTAATCTGTAATAATTTTAGGTATTCTAAAAATCTTTTAAGTATTGTACTCAAATTATGAGCTGAAATAGTAAGATGCTCATTGCTAGCTACGATTTTAAATCCACTGGATCGAGCTGATTCTGTAGTTGTGGTATATTCAGCTTGGAGGTAGAAGTAACTGTTGTGAGTGATCGTGGTTCTCACGCTATGCATTTATATGCTGTATGTTTGCTGCAGTCCTTAGAATTTATTGCGGTGATGGAAGCATTTGGGACCAATGACCTCTGCTTAAAATCCTGTTTACAGCCTGGCTGAGTTCGTCAAGATCCATCTGTAGCTATATGGGTTCCAAGTGTGTGTGTGCGCGTGTGTGCGTGTGTGCGTGTGCGTGCGCGCGTGCGCGTGCGTGTGTGTGTGCGTGTGTGCATGCGTGTGCGTGTGTGTGTTCCCCGAGTGTCTGATTTAGGTCACACCTCCGCAGTGTGGTTTATGTGACTGAAGTGGTGGGTTTTTAGAGGGAGCGAGACAGCGAGTGAGACAGAGGGAATCAGTGTAACCATAGCAACCAAAGTGCAGGGATGCTGAGAGCAGAGGCTTTGTCTTTACCCATATACTGTAGGACAGGTCTAAAGCGAAGCCATCTGCACACACACACACACATACAAGCAGGGCCATCTGCAGTCCTGCATCCGGGCCAGCGAGGCGGAAGAACCGGGGCGCCTCCCTCCACGCCTAATTGCAAGAGTCATAGCAACCATTACACCCCATGGCATCATTACCATGGCAACCAGCCATCACCCATCGTCATGCACCCCACATTGTATAATGCACATGCTCCGTGCCTTCTCTGCATTCTCAGCTGATGCGTTTCTCTTGGTCTTTGTGTCCCATTTCTCTGTCTCCGTGTCTCCTCTCCATCACTGCATCCTGTCCTTGTTTGTTGCTGTTGTTTTTAATTTCCTTAAAGACAAAGGCAAATCCATCCCTCATCTCCCTCCTACATATTGTATAACATCCTGAGCAGAGGCATGGGGGCGGTAGAGAAAGATAATCTAGGAAAGGGGGCACAAAGAGAGACTGTGCAGAGTTAGGCTGTATTATATGTAGGTAGTAGAAAAACCTGGAACAAGACCTCAAGTTAATGCAGTTTTTCCTCATGCCTTTGTGTATTTGTGCATGCTCCTGTCTGCCTCACTGTCTGCCTGTTTGTCTGTTAATCATTTGGTCACAGCTATCTGACCAGATGTGTATCTCACCCGCACTACCCCATCTTTCAATAAACAAGGAATGTGTGTGAGGAAATGACAGTGTTTTATCAGCGAGGTCTTTCAAACAGGATACACACGTGTGTGTATACAACACACAGTCAGGCCGAGCTCCTCCTCGTGTCATGCAAACCTGCCCATGGGGTCTATTGGTTTTAATAAAAAATGGAATTCAGCATGAGTCCTCATGAGAATCAGGTGCAATGTCCCAAACACACTCTCTCTCACACAAACACACTTTCTAATCCGTTGTGCAACTGGCGACCTCCTGCAGCGGGAGAATAATCTGTAAAAAGTGCTGTTGTCTTTGTGTAAACGCATAAACCTTCACACACAATAGACCTTGGTTTTACAATGGCCTGATTTCCACGTGTCCTTTAGTTTGACATTTGACATTCTTATAGTTACGCAGTGTTGTCTACTTTCTTTGTGTAGATATGTTTTGGGGTTTTGTTTTTAGCGGTTTCTGTTCCAGCCGTCTCAGTCCACTTCTCCTTTTGAAGTTTTTAAACAGAGCTTACAATAGGATTTAGACGGAGGAGACGAGACATCCATATGTCGTTGGGTTGACGGAGTTGTGCACTGTCTGCTCAAAGGGCTTTAAGATGAGGCGGAGTGTGTGGATCTGTCTGAAAGTCACATTTCTCCTTTTTGCAACCAGTAATGCACCTTTGAAGAGGTCCTTCACTCCAGTGTACCAAGCCTATTTTTCACAGTAGTTGCAAGAGGAGGTTTAGTCTGAAGGACTAGGTAAAGGAGTAAGGTTCTTTAAAACTGGTGTCAACTTGGGTTTAATGTTTAACTTACTCTTCAGTTTTATTCATATTTATTACACAGCACCAAATCATAACAACAGTTGCCTCCAGGCGTGTGTTATGTGTTACATTGTCCACCAAAACTACCTAAAAACATGTAACAACTGCCAAAATGCATATAATAGTTAAAATGTGAAAGTGTAGCTTGATATGATTCCACACACAGCAGATTTTTCTATCATCAGTTCTTTACACATAGGCTCAAATGGACACTACACAGGCTTTAGGGTAGGGAAGCGTGTGAGTTCAATATCCAGTCTGACTGCTAGAAAGCTGCAGGGCCGTGGTACATATCTGAAGACCAGAAACATGACAGTTACATGTAAAAAGCACGACAGGCCATGCATTGGGGCCAATTATCCATGTGCAGTTTTCTGAATAGATTTAGCTTGTGAGGCATCTTTACTCTATTTTGTGGGATCTATTTTTTCATTTTACTGTCTTTACATTTAAAACCATGTTGTTGTCTCTTATTTTTTTTCATATTTAAAAGTGTGACATGATGCAAATGTGGGTTTTTTATATATATTTCTTTTCCAAACCAGCTTTCAGACGATCAAAACGCTCATAGATGAGCCTCAGAAGCGTAAAATTGGCAGCGCAAATGACTCAAACCTGCTAGATAGGGAAAGTAATTGCTGTGTACGTGTTCTGTTGGTCAGACTGCACGTGCTGGCTATCCAGACTTTTTTTGACGCAGTGTCTCAAAGCATGCGTCTGTCTCTTCTCTACTCTAGATGCGTACGGATGCAGAGAAGAGATCTCTAGTGGAGAGCGGTCTGTCCTGGGACTCCGATGATAACAAACCCAGCCGCAAGAGCCAGGGCAGCAGCATCTACGATACAGGAAGCCTCAAGTCCGAATCCGCTAATAAATGGAAGAAAACCCGGCCGCAAGGGGAGGGGCCGGAAGGTGGGAAGGGTGAGCTGAGAAAACCTCAAACCCTGGGTCAAGGAAATGTGTTGAAGAAAGGAAGAAACCCACCTGTGGGAGTCACTTCCCCAATCACACACACCTCTCAAACTGGGCTGAAAGTGGCAGGTGAGTGGCAAAACACAAATACTGTGTGTGAAAAGTATGTCTAGAACATATAGTTTTACTTGAAATGTTTCTTAACCGGACACGTCTCTCAGGCTGTCTTTAAATAGTCCTTTCTTTCTCTCACTCACACAGTCACAGACACACTCTGTTTCTGTCACACACTTTCATCCACAGCTGCAGCCCACCCTCCGGGCCTTTAGAAAGTGGTGCCATGTATCAAACACCCATCACCACCCACACCCTTGCTGCCTGCCAGCCAGTGACTAACACACACACCACACACTGACCAGCAGTGTTTTTCTTCCTATAGCTTCTTCCTAGCCAAGCGTTATTTTTGTGTTGAACAGAGATAATTTATAGTGCTAAAATAAGGGCCTTTATAAGAGCGCGTGTGCTTCTAATAATGTGTGCTGTGAGTGCAGCCATGACTGAGATTGTGCCAGCCTTAAAGACTGTCACCCATCACACTTAACACACACTCGCACAGAAAGAGCACAATGGTAGGGATTGTGCAGCTGCCTTTTGGGCACACCATCTGTGTGTTGTTTATGTATGCACACGCATGCACACACAGACTTGCACACATATAGACAACCGAAACAACAGGATATTAGTTGCGGTGTTATGTGCCAGTCCAGATAGCCAGGGGTCTGTGTAAACAGTCCCGTTTCTGTGGAACGGTGGTGCGTTTGCACTGCCAGCTGTTGAAATGACAGATATGCCAAACAAGTGTGTTGAACTCGCCTGTGATCTTTGTGCCAGGCTGTTATTGTTATCGATGTCAGCAGTATGAATCTGCTATCTGCTCGATGCGCCACCGAGTGTGAGGCTGTAATAAATCAGGCGGTGAAGTCGAACAAAAACAGATTTGGAAAAAAAAAGTTTGTTGTTGCTTGTCGGTGTGCGGAGAAGCTCCAGGGTTTAGTCACATGACAAGCAGTCATTCTTCGAGTTTCACAGAACGCAGTCTATCGCTGAGGCTAGGAGGGTGCTGTGCGTCACGGTGTGCGCGCCCCGTTTGTTATGCGTCTGCATTTTTGTGGAATTGTAGGAGACGCAGAGTGTGTGACTCTGAGGAAGCGACAGCATGTTGGGATGAGCAGTGTGATGCACTCTCTGTCTCCTCCATGTGTCTGTGTACAGCACAGACCATACTTTTAGTAAGTGCAGAAGATAAAACAGCAGCTAAAGATCATTTTAAGTGTCATTTCAGCTGCTGATTATTTGTATGAGACAGTTGTAAGCAAATAGTTCAGAGAGGGTCTAATTTGACCTACAATTTGTCAGTGACCTACCCGTGTTATCCATAAAACTGACGTCATATCACATGTCAGAATCAGAATCAGAATCAGAATGGGGTTTATTGCCAGATGTTGAGGTTTACAACATTAGGAAATTGCTGCGGTGCTTCAGTGCAAACAATAAGAATTAAAGTGCTATGTAGAAAGAAAGATATGTGCTCTGTTCGCTCCCGTTCTCTCATATTGCGCTTTTGCAGGAGCTACTTCTCAGAAAGTAAACATCTCCTTTACTGTGTCATCTCTAAAAATAAGACGGTGCGTTGAAACTGTGAAGTGCTCACAGATGAAGTTGTGAATTGTCTCCGCATGACTGATATAGAAATGAAGACTTGATTAGTGGAGCCCTGGAGCCTCGGTTCGCTCTCAAAGGGCATCTTCTCTGTTGTCCCTGTGAGTTATGGTGTACCAGGATCTCACAGTAAGCAAAATGATTTTTTTTAAAAGTCTGAGCACACCGCATATTTTCAAGTGTTCGTCATTATGTTATCGCTGAGCTGTGGACAGGTTGTATGTCTTTTTCCCTCTGTCACAGGAGACAAACTACAGCTAACGTTCGCCAGCCTCTTACGCACACACAAATAACTACTGATACTGTATCTTAACAACAACATATACGTGGCCACACATGGTCTCGGTGTTATGACTGATGAGAGATGATTTCAGCAGATTTTTCAAGTCTTGCAAAAAAAAAGTGGTGAGTCCCGGGAGACTGGTATTATTGACAAATAAGAGTATTAGGGTGGGTTTCCACACGTAGCGAGCGCAGCATAGATGCAATCTTTCCCCCTGACCAAAGTGGCATTCAGCAGAAGAAGGAGCATTTACACGTGAGCCACTTTCCTTTAAGAGCCAGAGAAGCCAGTTTTTGATGATTTATTGAAAAAGGTTTCTCTGTCTGCCAGTCGCTCTGAATTTGAGCGTTGTGCTCACATCTCCATATCTTCAGACATGTTGGCCTCTTGTGCTGAGAAACGCAGTGATTCATCACCTCTCCTACGCGCGCCGCTTACCGTGTGAAGCCGTGAGCTTCACTGTCTCTACAAGCCCGTGTCAGTAAATCAGGCTTCATTTGTGTCAAAATTAATACAATTGCCTGAGTTTTGTTGGTGTGTCTCAATGCCAACAGTGTGTTTCTTCAGCCCAGTGTTCATGGAACAGGCTACGATGTGGTGACACAAAGGATTGAGCTTTTGATTTGACATGTAAACCCAATTTTCACTTATATGAAATAACCCAGTGCTTTCTGCGAGATCCAATCACTAAGAACTGCAAGTGTGTGTGTGTGTGTGTGTGTGTGTCTTTTGCGGGTTTATAAATGCTCTTAAGTGTCTCCAGATGTCCCCAGGCAGCATGCCGGTAGGTCTCATTCAACAGCGGTTCTTTGACTCTGTTAATGCCTTGTATATAAACCTCACATAACTACTCCCATCAGATGCACATTAAGAGAGTGTTGGTAGTGCGGACTTGTGTGGGTGGTGCATGCAGTGCACATGTGTAATAGACTTTTATTCTCTTAATAACTTCCAAACAAGTCCGTTTAATTTGCCAACTGGGACGTGTTCAAATGGGGGACCCTGTTTCACTAAGTTGCCTCACCTTTCCCCAGTGAGCCTCCAACATGGGGGAAATTCAGTCGTGTTGGCTGTTTGATGCAGTTTAGTGCCTGCAGACATGCTCCATGAACGTGAACAACCATGCTGCACATGTTCATTTTGCCACTCTACAGCTGTGACGTCACTGTTCACTGACTGGAAAGCTTAAAAAACTTGCTGGAAGAAGGAAACTTTTTCAGTTCATCAGGATGGAAAAGAGGAGTAACTGCCTGATAACAGCACATGTGAGGGTTAAGCTGGCTGTGAGGCTGATCTACAAACTGTCTCCTTGCTCAGACAGGGATTTATTTTTATCAGCTGACAGTCAGACATCGTAGGTGTGTAGATAAGATATTGTCTCCTAATATGGCGTGCTTAGTTTCAGTCATCATTTCACACTACTTAACTCTGTTCAAGCTGCTCATCAGGTTTTTTCTTTTCTGCTTTAGGTACCGTGAAGTCTGATGGGAAGCCCATGGATAAGTCCCGTTTAGCAGTGAAGACTTCAAGTCTTCAGCGCTCCTCCTCTGATGCTGGTAAAGACCATCGAAATGGCACCGGAGCTGCTGAGCAGCGTAAACCTCCATCCGGCCTGGTCAGGCCCTCCACTGGTGGAAACTTTGGCTTCAAGAAACCAGCAGCAGCTACCAGTAATAGCACAAACAACTCAAGTCCGCCCAGTGTAACAAGTGCAGTTAGCAGCGGCATACCCAGCGGTTCTGCAACTGTAGGGAAAATTCCCAAAACGTCAGGTATCCCTGTGAAGCCAGGTGCTGGTGGTGGAGGACGAAAGACAAGTCTCGATGTTTCGAGCAGCGATCAGAGTGGTTTCCTGTCTCCAAATGCCAGAACGTCTCTGCAGTACCGCTCTCTGCCCCGCCCCGCAAAAACGAGCACCCTGACTTTAACACGGCCGAGCTCAGCTCGCCCGGTGAGCACCACCATGGACACCGGCTCTGGACTCATCAAACCCTCCGTCGCAGCATCACAGGGCTCAAGGCTCAAAGAGCCGGGCTCTGGACACGGTTCTGGAACAGGACTGAGTAAACCAGGAGGACGTGGCATCCCCAGTCCTGTCAATCAAACAGACAGAGAGAAGGAGAAGGAGAGAGCCAAAGCTAAAGCTGTGGTTTCTGACTCTGAGTGTGGGGGAGGGTCAATGAAGGGAAGTCCTGCTCAGACCCCATCAGAGAACGGAGGGAAAGTACAAGGGCTGAGGCCCCCCAGCAGCGGCAAGGGCATGGATCTCCCATCTCCCAGCACACACAGGTATCAAAACTCATTAGCTACCATTTCCACATAAACAGACGATCACATCTAAAATACACACTTGCTTCAACGTTGTCTTTCTCTGTCTTTAGGTTGTCTGGAGTGCGTAGCCTGGCAAAGCCTCCATCGATGGCTCAGCTTGACAAGCTGAACTCAAACAGCCTGGACACTGAGGTTCAGGACACTTTGCCTCCTAAGATTCCTCCTTACTCTAAGCTTCAAGACCTCTCTGGTTCAGCAGGCAACTCCACTAGTTCTTGCCTGACCCCCAGCCCTGCCCCTGTACTAAATGTGAACTCTTCAGCCTGCTTTTCCAGTTCTGGCATAGGTTTGGGTCCCAGGCAGGTCACTTCCCTCGGGGTAGAAAGCAATGAAGGGAGAACCTCTCCCCTGCTCTACCCTCGGATGTCTGGGCTGCATCGTAGCTTGGAGTCTCTGCCACTTCAGATGAGCCTGGCCCCAGAGCCCCAGGAGAGAGAGGAGTATAAAGGGGGGGAGAATTTGACGAGAGGCTACACCACCTTAGAGTCCCGAGTCAAAGATAGACACGATGACAGCGGCCAGCCCTCTAGCTGGACACCCGGAAGTAAAGTCTCACTGACTCCCACAGACAGGTCAGTTCAGTTCTACTCAAATACGATCCATAATGCTGCACACACTGCATATTCAGCCGAGTCTATCCCAGGGTTTAAATAGAGGGCAACCGAGTAGCTCCACCTTTTGGTCAGTTGAGGAAGTGCACCAACTTTATTCACTGCTCAGGAAAGCAGAAGGGATGTGGAAGAGCTTTGATAATCTGCAGTTTCCCCCCAGAATCGAGCAACCAGGTAGTTGTCATACAGACAACGGGCATTTATAAAAACCAAGAACAACATGACGAGGAGATCCTTAAAAGTATTGAAAATATTTAACAATGCTTGCTTAATCATCCTGGATGATGAGTGCTGATGGTGATGATGAGTTTTAAACTAGCCCTCTCTGCAGGAGCCCTGTGTGGATATGAGAACAACACAACATTAGCTCTAAAACGAATCGTTCTGAATGCGATGTTGAATATGACAAATTTAGAGCCCTAAAGTCTGCCTGATAATTTGTCCCCTTTCTTAATGAGAAGGATAAAAATGTGTTTTTCTTAAACTCAGCCAACAAATAAAGCAAACAGTGCACACACACAGACACACACTAAAGCAGAGAGAGATATGCTGAGGCTTGCTGGGCTGTTATTACTGCAGGGCTGTTATCAGTGTTGTACTAGCCCTACTGACTGAAGTCATAATTACTAGCTGACGCTGCCCATCTTCCAGTCTTACTGCGTTTCTTTGTGCCTGCTGTCTGTGCTTGAGACTCTAATAACTCCCTGCACTAGTGATTAATTAATGACACTGTTTAATCTCCACAGCTCTCAGAGAGACAGAAACACGCTGCCAAAGAAAGGTTTAAGGTAAGTAGTTCCACACACAAACTTTAAATGTGTGTTTTTTGTTAAAGTTGCACGCACAAACACAGAGATTGATTGATAAGATGCCCTTTGTGTGGCAGACTATGTGGATCTTGCCCACAGCTCTATAAAACATCATTCCTGCTGCTCATTTCCCTCTCAATGCGCCCTGCCAGGAGCATTTTGTGTGTTTTGGTCGTCGAGATATTCAGCTGACTTTTACCACTGCCAGCACTGACTTGCTCCATTAAACTGTAGTTTCAGCAGTGCCTCCCAGATCGAGGAGGATGGGAAGGAGAAAGGAGAGAGGAGGCACTCTCATACTATTCTCAGTATGACCGACTCGCTCGCTCTTCCACTGCTGTCGTCGCCCACCTCCCTGCCCCGAACCTCAAAGACCAGCATGGGTGCGTAGATACACAAGCACACACACTATGATGGCAAATGATAAATGCTGACACGCATACATTTGTTTGATGTGTATTGCAGAGCATTGGTAACTCTATTTCTTATAACAGTGCCGAGCCCGGTGGGCGGCCCGCCGAGGATGACTCGATCCAACAGCATCCCGACACACGATGCCTCCATGGAGCTGTACGGGGCATCGCCTCTGGGCAGCACGGTGTCACTGGCTGAACGTCCCCGCAGCATGGGAATGGTTCGCTCCGGATCCTTCAGGGACAGGGAGTCGAATGAAGATGGTGATTTTTCTGAACGTTTTTGTCATCTGATAAGTAGCATCTGTTTGACTTCATCTCAACTCTAACGGATTTGTTTTTCTTTGTGTGTGTGTTACTCTTATTTATGCTCAGTTCATGGCTCTGTACTCTCCTTGGCCTCCAACTCATCAAGCTACTCTTCGGTGAGTTTGGGCAGCATGCAGACTCAGGTAGCTACAGCTCAGCGTATGCTGTATGTGTGGACGTATGTTGGTGCAATGACGCTTTCCTCTTATTTCACGCTTTAAACACTTGAAACTGCAGCCTGTACCTTATTAGGCCCCGCTCCTCTCGTCTGTGTCTTTGCTAACATCTTTACTCTTATCCCCTATGCTGTCCAAGGCTGAGGAAAGGATCCAGGGAGAGGTAAGTGTTTTCTGCCCAGCTCTTTCTACTCAGCTGGTTTTTCCCCCTTTCCCATCCACTCTCATCCTTGTTGTCTGTGGGAGAACAAGCCTGTCAGTCGTCATCTGCACCATCCACTCGCTTGCATAATGTCCGGTTTAGTGGCCTCGGCCGTCTTATAATTGGAACATTCCTGCTTTTATTCACAGCAAATCCGCAAGCTGAGAAGAGAGCTGGAGTCATCGCAGGAGAAGGTTTCTAACTTAACGACACAGCTCACGTCAAACGTATGCACTTTCTGTCGATGCTGCTTTGCACAAAGCATGTTAAGCTTTTTTTTTTTTTTATTGCGAGACTTCCTTTTTGCATATCACACTACTCAAGTAATTGACCCTTTATAGAAAAGCGAACAGAGAGAGAACCTGTGTCATGTCGGTCATAGATCATCTCTCTGCACTTTCAGGATGTTTCTTATCTTTGCTGAGTCTAAGTAATGCTAATCTTCCCCTCTAAAAAGCCACTTAGCTTCACTACGCACACGTACACATGTGCCTCGCTCCTCCTCCTCCCTTGTTTCAATATAACTCTCCAGTCAGCATTTTCAATGCGTCTGATTGCGGCAATAAAATGCAGGAATTATGCACCGCTTCATGCAGGAGACCTCAATCAGTGCGTGTGCACACCCCCCTTTTTTTCACATTGTTTGACCTTCTCATGTGAGGGCAGTGAATGTGCAGAACAGATGCGCGACACACAGCATGATTATGTGCTGGATTAATGACTGGGCTGAATCCATTATTTTACTGTGTTAATACATTCTGTAAAGGAGAATAGAAAGTAATTTTCTCTCCCTCCTCTGGGCTAAACTGGGTGTGTGAGAGGAGATTAGGGAGGAGGGGAATTTTGCACAGACGACATCCTGTTCAGCCTTTGTGCCTCATTCAGCTTTTTAGCACTTCTTATGCAGGGATAAAGGGTCAGACAAAATCCATTCAATCTGTCCCTCTATGCGTAATGTCTGCTTTAAACGATGCTCTGTCGAATCGGCCATATAAATAAATACCAGTTCATCTACGTGTTGATGTCCTGATATAGAGAAATTTAAATGGAAAAATTGAGTTTAATCTAAATTGTTGTTTTTGTCTCTCGTCTTTTCTAAACAGGCAAACCTGGTGGCCGCCTTTGAGCAAAGTTTGGCACTGATGACAGCGCGGCTGCAGAGCCTGTCGCTAAGCCACGAACAGAAGGTAACATCCCAGCCCCGCTTTCAAGCACAAACAAACAAAAACCTGAGCTCCAGCTGCGTTCCACCACCGCAAATTTCTCATGAGCACTCGGCTAAGAGCTAATACGGAGGTGACTTTGATCGAATCCTGCAGTGGGAGCTGAATCTAGGTTAGAGGCCCCTGGCTGCAGTCCTGCAGGGTGGCTCAGTGTGAAAGGAGGAGGAGCAGTGTGTTAAAAATCTCTAAAGGCTGAATGATAAGAAAGACTCAAACAGTTTGCATGTGCACCTAAAGTAAACATCACATTCCTGCATTCTTCTGCCTTTGTGTGTTTTGGTGTAAAAGAGTCGATCGGTGCCTGAGCTGTTTAGTGTGAGCATGCGTGTGCAGAGTCTTTCTCAGTGCTTCATGCCTTGCTGCTCCCTCTGAAAGCCCTGTCTAGACCACTCCAGGAAAGGTCTTTGTTGTTTGTGCCAGTGCACTGACCTGTGCAGTTCAGCCCAAAGCACAGACTCTTTAACCTTGAGGAGATGGGCCGGGCGGCTCTATTTAGAGCGGAGTGGCATCGATTTTAGCAGACAATGAGCGGCACTGTTGTTCTTGTCTTTTTGAACTTTTCACTTTGCATTGGTTTGAGTTGAAGTGCATTACGAAAAGCTCACTCCCACTACATAAATAACATATTCAAGTTATTTAATGAAAGTATTCATGATTTTTAAATAAAAACCTTTTTCATTTATTACAGCACAAAATCCCCAGTTATAAAAAACAGTAAAATGAAAATGCAGCATTTTTTGGATGATAACTAGACGAGTACAAGCTATCACTCGGCTCAATTTTCAAAGCAGATACAAACAAGTGTTGCTCAAACCATTTATTTAATGTTTGTGCAGGACTCTGAGCTGATGGAGCTCCGGGAGACCATTGATGCTCTGAAGACCAGGAATGAAGAAGCCCAGGCTGTCATACACGGAGCCTTAAACAACCCAGATAACAGCAAAGGTCTGTAAACTATTCAGGTTATCCTTTTACCTCTCGCTCACTCCACAGCACTTTTATTCAATATTTTCTCTTTATTTTTCCCAGATCTGTGTATCAGACGTCAGAACTCCTGTGAGAGCATCTCCAGTCTGAACAGTTTGACCAGCATGTCCAGCGTGGGCAGCTTGAAGGACCAAGATGCTAAGAAGAAGAAGAAAAAGAGCTGGGTAGGAGCTGTTTGCGAGGCTTTATGTTATTCTCACTGCATGGTCTGTGTCTGTTCTCCTTAATGAAAATGACAAAGCAGCGTGGATGAAGTATGACCAGTCTTTCCCTCCTTTGTGTTGTGCTATTCTGCTCTTTTAGGTCTTCGAGGTGAGTTCAGTCACTGTGTTTCTATAAAACCTCTAATTTCCTGTCATACAGCATGATGGACCATCTAAAAGTGCAACACAGTCCTCGAGTACCCTCCATCTCTGCTGATTGGCTGCCTCATGTGACCATTTAATTTGAATAGATGGCCGTAATTCGGTTAGAGCGGCTAGCAGCAGAAATGATGTTCCGTAAGAAGCGAAGCGCTCAGGCTTAATCGAGTTTATTTAACGCATCTTTCAGTTATGTTTCTCCCCTGCTACCTCATACTTTATCCTGTATTTTGTCCCTGTGTAAGAGAATACATGACTTTTTCTTTTACCATGTAACCCTCACTAAACCAGCTGCTAAATCTAAGTGCAGAAAACGGATTGGAGCTTGGACTCAGTGCAGAAAACGACTGAAAGTTCAAAGCGGTAGTTTGTCATTTTGGGGAAGGCTCTTTGTTTTTGATTAACACCAGCTGCTTGGTTTAAAACAAAGGTACAAATATTCTGCTCTGTGAGATTTACAAATGCACATGATGATATCTCGTTTATTCATTCTATATAAAATGAAACTATACTTGACAGATTGGGGGGTTTTGGCTTTTATCTGCAGTGAAAAATGACAAACTATTCCTTTATTTTTTATACTCTTTGTACTTAGCATGTGTCACATTAACGGTTCTAACTATTCCCTCTTTTTTTTCTTTCCAGTTATGAATGCAGTCATGTGAAGTCATCGTTTGACTGTTTTATATCAGTTTATCTCTTCTGTTTCTATGTAGCTGAGGAGCTCCTTCAACAAAGCATTCAGCATTAAGAAAGGCTCCAAAACATACTCTGACATTGAGGAAATTGCCACCCCCGACTCCTCAGCTCCTAACTCTCCCAAGATGCCTCATGAAGGGGGAGAAGGAGGAGACGGCATGCTGCCTTCCCTCAAAACCTCAGCTTCAGCCACCTCCTCTGTGTGAGTACACAACACCTACTCCACCGCACAGCTCAGCAGTGCAGTTTTCGTCTATGAAAATTTCTTATAAGGGCTGCTTGGCTTTTTCCAGGATCATGGAAAGTACAGAAGAGGGAGACGGCGAGGAAAGCGCCGTATCAGAGCTGCGCTCAGAGCTCTGGGTGAAAGAGAGGGAACTGACAGATATTCGACTTGAAGCCTTAGACTCTGCACATCAGCTTGAGCAGCTCCGAGAAGCCATGAAAAACATGCAGGTTTGTTTTGCCTACTGCACGTGTCTTTGTTCAGTTACCTGCAAAGCTGTTATTACAATTTAAAGCTTTATGCTCATGTTTCAGTCGACGGTGGAGAACCTGAAGGCAGAAAATGTCAATTTAAAAACAGGAACCCAGCATCACCTCCCTGCCTCTGGCCCCACCTCCTCCACATCCCAGCCTTCAGGCCTGGCGTCCCTCCTGGGGCCCTCTCTGAGGCAGCCAATGAGCATGTCCCTCACCAAATCCTTCAGCCTTAGTCTGAATGATTGTAAAGATCCAGGTCAGAGACTAACAAAGCCTTAAAACAATGTTTACCTCATAAAGAAGTGCAGCGTGCATCTCCTCCTCATTTCCTCCTCTCTTGCAGAAGCGTCTCAAGGTGACACGCTAAGCGTGTCTTCTCAGCGTGAAGAAGTGTGTGCACGTCTGCTGGTCCGTATCGGAGACCAAACAGAGGTAGACGTGGAACACTTTTATTACTCACAATGTCCGATAATGTCAAGAGCTTTAACTGGACACTCTGGAAATTAAGCGTCTGTTTCTTCTCTGTAGGACAAGCAGCAGCAGGAGTACTACCTTGGCTCAGTGCTGATTAATGCGAGGACTGACTGGCCTTGTCTGGACTCCCTCATAGCCGAGACCTTCAAAGTAAGTCTTGTAAATCTGGCCTCCTTTTTTATTGAGTGGACATTTGTGGTTCAGTAGCCCGGCTGCGATTTGTTTGCTCAACCGTAAACTTTTAACTGTGATATATTTATTCTTTGTTTAGGATTATTTAAGTCAAGTGGACCCGACAGCCAGCTTGGGTCTGACCAGTGACTCCCTGCACATGTACCAGTTTACCCAGGGCAGGCTGAGGGTGATTGGGGGGGACAAACCCCAAGGCTCACCTTATCGATGTCTTGGCAATGGTCCCGCTCGTATTTTTGTCACCTTGAAAGGTTAGCAGATATAAGTGCATTCAGTGCTTTTTTCCATGTCCTGTCTCCCCCCCCCCTCTCACCAGCGGATGGCTGCCCCTCCCAGAGTTGGCTGGAGTGGAGTGGTCAGAGTTTTTCCTGTGCTCGTGCTTGCTTCACATGGAGTTTTTTGATTGTTTGGGTTTATTTGTATTGTTATCTTTGAATACAAAGCAGCTCGAGGTAAAAGTTGTTGCAATATTTGCACAGTATGAATAAAAATGGAGCTGAAAACAGTTTGTTTTGCTTTGAAACGCTGTATTCAAAACTCTTATTGACGTCTATTTTCTTAAATGAATTACATGCAGCTTTTTAACTTTTACATGGTGCTAGTCTCCAGGAATCTTACACATATTTTTAGTGTAATCTGAGGCCTATTTTGTAAATGAAAATGGTTGGCTCGAGGGTCGTGGATGCCAGAGTGCTATTAAATAGCCACAAGACAAAAGCAGGACTTTGGGAATGTAATGAAAGCATGTGATGGTTTATCTGGACCAGGGTTTGGCAAGACAAACCTTCACTGTGGTTCCTGCTTTGACAGAAAAAAGCTCCTCTTCTATTGTTAGGTTGGGGGGGCTAAAATGACTATTTTCATGTTGGTTAAGCCCCCCGAGACCTAGACCAACTGATGTAATTTGTTTAAGTACTGGATCTAGTATAAAATTAGACAGTTTAGTTACTCATAAGTGCTACATACATCGTCTTGCTCATCCTCCCCTCTGTGTCTGAAACTCTTCAGGTCTCCGGGAAAAATGTGTTGACTCACTGGTGTTTGAGACCCTGATTCCTAAGCCCATGATGCTGCACTATATCAGCCTGCTGATGAAGCACAGGCGCCTTGTTCTGTCTGGGCCCAGCGGGACAGGAAAGACTTACCTAGCTCAGCGTCTGGCCCACTACCTCCTGCAGCGCAGCCGCACTGACTCGACTGAAGCCGGCCACGAGCCCGGTCTCCTGGGTCGCAGCCCTGCTATCACCTTCAACATGCACCGTCAATCACAGAAGGTAAAACCTGATTAAGGATTTTTGGTGGTTTTTTTGTTTCTTATTCTTTCACAAGCAAGTATGAAAATATGTATTCACCTTTTAACAGGAGCTGCAGTTGTATCTGTCAGATCTAGCAAATCAGATTGACAGAGAGTGTGGAGGGGAACTTCCCCTGGTCGTTATCATCGATGATATTAGCGATTCAGCGGCCATCACTGAGCTTGTTAATGGAGCGCTCACCTGCAAGTATCACAAATGGTAAATGACTTTGAGAATTACTCTGTTTCACCAAAGAATTCAATAAGATTTGCTTAATCGAAGAGTAACAAGATTTTCTCTGTTGCTGTTTCAGTCCGTACATAATTGGAACGACCAATCAACCTGTGAAAATGACGTCTAACCATGGGCTGCACCTGAGCTTCAGGTAGGCAGAGGACTGGATGAAGCATACTCCGTGACCCTGTTTAACTCTTACGCAGAAAGTAAGTGTTTCTTGCATGTGGCCACAGGATGGTGATGTTCTCCAACAACGTAGAACCAGCAAATGGGTTTCTGCTGAGGTACTTGCACCGTAAAGCTGTAGAGGCTTACCAGGACCAGGAGCAGGACTTGGCACGCCACCAGGAGCTCCTCCAGGTTCTCGACTGGATCCCTCAGCTCTGGTACCATCTGCACGCCTTCCTGGAGAAACACAGCACTTCAGACTTCCTCATAGGTGAGATATTAGCAGACAGAGTGAGCAAAGTCCGACTTGGGTACTTGGGAGAGAGTTGTTATGATAAAGACCTGTTAACAAAAAACCCTGCCTCCTCCAGGTCCCTGCTTTTTCCTGTCATGCCCAGTGTCAGTGGCGGAGTTCAGGCAGTGGTTCATTGACTTGTGGAACCACTCGATCATACCGTACTTGCAGGAAGGAGCCAAAGATGGCATTAAGGTGAACATGCACACATTTCCAAAATATAACAGTAGTGGAACAAACAATAACCCCCTCTATAACAATACTGTTTTCACTGTGGACTTGTCTTCCTGTCAGGTCCATGGGCATAAATCAGTATGGGAGGATCCGGTCGAGTGGGTGAGAGGCACCCTCCCCTGGCCCAACGCACAGCAGGATCAGTCCAGGCTCTTTCACCTACCTCCTCCTAGCATAGGTCCACTCAGTGAGGAGAAGAAGCCTCCTAAAGACACACCTCCACCCAGCACACTGGAGTCAGACCCACTGGTGAGTGGATCTCAATAGTGTGGATGCATCCACACTATTGAGATCCTGTTTCTTTATTCTGCAAGTTGCTTCCGTACCTTTTTGGACCTTAACTACTCCCTCAGTTTTCAGCCGATTTTCTCCGTTCAAACTTTAAAAAATTCTGCTGTTTCTGCTAATGGGTGCTATGACTTTTGGTGCTCATAACTTCTATACTTTTTGAGATAATGAAATTTTTTTTGCAATATTTTTTGCCCATTTCTGCCATATTATCAGTGGCCTCACTGATTTTCCTCGCCGGGTTGACCTGTGTTTTAGCTCAGTGAGATAAGCGTCCGTTCTCAGACTGGGAGGCCCGGGTTCAAATCCCGCTTATGGCAACATTTCTTTCAGTTAACAGTTAAACTTTTTCACCCCTTTTCAGCACAAATACCAGCTTTTTCAGCTGTTTTCAGCAAAAACCTCTTTTCAGCAGAAATTCTTCTGATTCACCTCTTTTCTGCAAAACGTTTAGCCTTTTCACCTCTTATCAGCACAATTCTAAGCAGCTTCTGCTAATTTCACCAGAATTGTCAGTCTCTCCACCTCTTCTTTGTGAGAATGAGTTTGGCGCAGTGAGGTGAGTCGCCGCCTTGAAACCAAAAGGTTTGAATCCTGCTCAGGGCAATGTTTTGTTTTTGTTTTGTTTTTTTCAACTTTTTCAGCTTTTTTCAGCCGACATCTTCAGCGTTAAGGCATCCACACAGCATTTTCGCAGGAAATGCAAATTTTTCTAGTTTCTTTTGTGCCTAGATGTGCTTTAGTCCATTTTGATTTGCTGAGAGTGGAGAATATTGCCGGGAATACAAACAAATTGACATTGTTTCAATAAGACTGTCAATTAATTGACCATGGTGCAAAAAAAAGTTCATGTTGCGAAAGGTGTGGAGAGTTTAGAGCAGGGGTCCCCGATCCCAGTCCACGAGGGCCGGTGTCCCTGCAGGTTTTAGATGTGTCTTTGATCCATCACAGCTGATTTAAATGGATAAATTACCTTCTCAACATGTCCTGAAGTTCTCCAGAGGCCTGGTAATGAACTAATCATGTGATGCAGGTGTGTTGACCCAGGGTGAGATCTAAAACCTGCAGGGACACCGGCCCTCGTGGACTGGGGACCCCTGGTGTAGAGCCTGCAACACCTCATCTAGCAGCTCACTGTAACTGGGCCATCGTGCTCTATACTCACAGGAATGTTTAAAACTGTCTATCAGTACTAAATTCTCAATGAATGTACTGAATTTCCTGCGATTGTTTCCTCAACTGAGTCCTTTTATTCTGACACAGAAAATATGTCTTTAGCATTAGAAACACATAAGAAAGGAGGGCCTGATTACAAGACAGTCAAAAACGCTGGCAGAGCAGTTATTGGATTAAACGTAGAATAACTTAATCTCTATTTCAAGCCATATTTCATATATGCAAAGCCAAATCTAAGCACAGGGGGAGAACACATGTGTAGCAATCTTCTCTGTAGCTAACTCTTCTTCTGTCTCTCCTCCTGCTCCACAGATGGCCATGCTGCTGAAGCTCCAGGAGTCGGCCAACTGCATAGAGTCTCCAGAGAGGGAAGGCAGTCTTGATCCCACTCTGCAGGCTACACTCTGAGTAGACTGTCGATAAAGCTAAGGAACTGTCGACTCTACAGCGCGGCTCTCACAAATGCAGTTCAAATGAGAATTTAAAGACTCCAAGATGAACTTTAATGTGTGCTCAGTGAGCAGTTACAAAGCTAATGTAAAGAATCTACAGAGAGAGGGAGTAGGAGGATTATGGACAGTGGACAATGGGTTTGCTCCTCCCGGATATCTGAACATGGGAAAGATGATGAAACCGCTTTGACAGGAAGCTGCGATGATCACGGCGGGGAAAGATGGTGTCTTTTCTCCCTTCTGCTCTCAGCTGGTATCAGATGGGCTGTTGTTGAATCTGCAAGTGCATGGTGACCAAAATAGTATAAAACAAAATATTACCTATAACCCCGTTGAATATTTGTTCCCTTTGTTTTTGTTTTTTTTCCCTCACAACAACTATTGGTGCTTATAGGTTTATTTTGGAGGCACATGCGTCATTTCAGGAATGCAGACTACAGAAAAACAGTCTGATCACTCCCCAAAAAGTAGGACCAGCACTTGACTACAGCCAAAATGCACTTTATTTTTTTACTTGCAATAATTGGATTTTAGGAGGCCGTGTCAGTGACTGTGTATCAAATGGGGGGATCGGCTTGGCCAAATCATGCAGTTCACTAGTAAATCCTCCAGATGGCAGCATCTATTGATTCCTGCCTCTCTCCTGTTCATGGTGCGCTTTCAGTCTCACTAAAGGTGCTTGGTAGAACATAACGCACACTCAAAAACACAACTATGAAAAAGGCCTTGAATGTTTTCTTCTTTTCAGTTCTGCTATTTTGTCATTTATCGAATAAACAGAACTGCGAAGCTGCAAAGAGCAACGTGCATGAGGTGAAAACTGAAACGAGTGATGATTTCATTTTGGGTTGAGTCTGTAAAGAGAATGTCATCATACGTGGACTCAGTAACCAGTGTTATGCTGATATTATAACCACAGGAAGTCGATGTACTGAATTATAAACACAGAGAGAGAAAAAAATTGAAGAAAAAAACACCCACGACCTGCTTGTTTATTGAGCACCGTTTCTGGCTATGCTTGCGTATACTCTGTATTTAGATATCAGTTTTAAAACACAGACTTCTCTTGTAATAGCTGACGACACAGCTCTCAAAGTCTTGATTTTGTAGGATTTTTTGTACCGAGTCATCTTCAGTGATCGCCCGTATGCCGACGTTTATCACCTGTGTCATCATCCCTGAAGCAGAAAACTAGCAAAAAATAGCCGTAACATTTTCCTTCCTTTCCTTTACTTCCATCTTTTGATTAAAACGTGACTTTCTGCTAATTGTCAGTTTCCTTTTCTCACATGGTTTGAGTTACCGTCAGAAAAGACTGATTAATATTTAAATGTGACTTCCTCCCGTTTTGTTTCTTCATTGGTTTGCACATGAAATATGCTAGAGGTAGTAGATGACAGTATTTATTGCTCACATCTTGACTGTTAACTGAGATAAAGTGAGAAAGTATAAAGAGCGGTGTAAGAGGAGGGAACTGTAGGTTGCTGGGATACTCTTAAACCCCTTAGCTTGACCCTGAAGTACCTCAGACTGCCATACTCTGCCCACATGTTCCTCTACTGCTGTAAAGTAGAGGCACGATGCCTAAGTCTATCTGTGCCTGAAACACAATTTGGCCTAAAAAGCTGCTTTGATCTACCACACAGAGGCCTCGATCTAGAGGGAACATAACTAGTTCCACTGACCTACTCTGATGTCACTTCCATGTCATCACTTTAATGCCCAAATTTGGGTTTCGAGTGGGTTATCGATATATTTGGAGCCTTTGACAGGCAGTTATGTGATAAGCTGTAAGTTAAGATGATGTGTGTGTCAGTAAACTGCAGTTAATGCGAATGTGTATCATGACTAGGCTGCTTTGCACGATTTGACACCATCTTCAACTTAAGCTTGAAGGTCTTGTCGTCATTGGGGAGTTGCCTGAGAAATGGGAAGCTGCGTGAGAACAGATGCAAGCCTAGAGATGTGATGTTGATGCATGTATCCCTGGTGTGTTCCCAAAGTTTCCTTTCATTGGACCTACCGCACTTAAACCTTATCACGGGAGGGATTTTTAAATAACTGGATATCTTCCTCTTTTTCACATTGTTTTTAAGAGCAGACGTGGGGGGTTTTTGTGTTTTTTCTTATGCAAATATTTGTAAAGATGTTTTGTTTTTCCTCTTTTGTACATTACATCACTATTGTAAACACTGTAAATAGTCACTGTGTCTGCGACAACAATCACTTAAGAGATCTAAGAGAAAGTTGGGCCCGCGTATGCAGAAAATGAGCGTCCTCTGTGGTTGTATTGTCTTCCTCCAGCAGGAAGGAGCACTTAGCTTAAAAGTGGGCTCGGTAAAGGTTGTATGGCATGTCTCTATAACCACATTGAATCCCATATGTCTAACATTGAGCAGTTGTTACAATAAAGTCATGCCATTCATCACATCACTACCTGTTTTCTACTTGTTTCTTTATAATCCACTAGGGGGTGCTAATGGGCCACTACTCAATTAAGTTGAAGGACCGCTCTGATGTATTTGATGGTTTCTTAATTATCAGTTTAATTATCGACAGGTGTGTTACCTGAGTTAAAGGTACACAACTTTTTTCTCCTTATATTTCTTTACCTTCAGTCTTCCCATAGAAGATGTGGCTTAAGTGGGTAGGCGGGTGTAGAAGTCATGGGGATGGGTGGAGCAGCCCACCAGCCCTCAGTATATATGTTACCTAAGACTCTTCCACCGCCTCATCCCGAGGAGTTCGCGTCCGCCTGCAAGATGCCGGCCAAACCTGCACCTATCAAGAAGTCACCAGTCAAGAAGGCTGCGGAGAAGGCACCTGAGCCCGTTCCACCCGTGGAGGCTCCACCTGCCGAGGCCGCACCTGCTGAAGCTCCCGCAGCCGAGGCAGAAGCAGCTGCCGCCCCTCCAGCAGAAGACGCTCCCGGTATCTCGATAGACTCTTGGGAACGGAGTAGAGTTGCAAGCTAATATTACTAACCGTGACTATGCGTGGGTAGCTCTCGTGTTTAACAGTGTTTGATTTAATTAAGAATATAAGCAGACATTTTCTCCCCCAAGTTAGGAAGTTCTACGCTTTTGTTGCATCAGACAGCTTTGAAGCACCCTAAAGCCAGTGATCAAAACTAAAGTGAATGCAGTGCAACAAAGTGCTTCCTAATTGTATCAAGTGAGTAGTAACAGTACAATTGTCATTATTTTTTACAAGTACTTACTTTGAGCAAGGCTGCCATAATTTACAGCCTGCACTAGCAGTGGATCCGAGTACACGTGCAACACCCCCACTCTCCCCTTTCCACAAAGTTGGGATGTGAATTCCAGGAAAACTTAAAAGAAAAACCTGAACGAGACCAAGCATACCGATTTAGAGCAGAAACCTTCCCTTCTAAGCAGCTCTCTCTATAAGTGACAGGGAACTGAGAAGACCAGTTGCTCTAGTTTTAATGGTTTTACAAGCCATATGGTTTCCATTCTTACTTGCTGTAGGATTTCAGCTGTTCCACAGTTCAGCATTCCTTTGTCATATTTTTTCTTTCATATGTTTTAAGTAGGTGACAGGTGTGGACTGCTGGCGTGGCCATTTGGGACCCTTTAATACAGAGCTATGCTGCTGTAATATGTGGGGAATGTGTTGCCGACATAAGCAAGGCTTTCCCTGAAAATGATGTCATCTGAATGGCAACATTTGTTGCTCTAAATCTGAGTAAATTTTAAAAATACTCATAATTTTAAAAACAAAACAAAAAAACAAAACCCTCTAATCTCAGTTTGTCAGGTCACAGATAAAAGACCTAAATGTGTCTGAGCTAAGAAAACGCAGCTGATTTTCTAGATCTTGCATTTTGTTTTGCATGCGACTTGAATTTGTTGGCATGGTGACATTTTTGTGGAGAGCCTTATTAGTTGGGAGATGTCCCTCCAACAAGTTACACAAACAGTTTTTTCAAAAAGCAAACGGATTTCTTATTTTTTTACATTTAATATGTTGTCTTTGTACTATTTTAAATATAATTTAGTGTTGAAAGGATTTGCAAAACATTGTGTAGTGTTTTAAATTTTACTTTACAATCTGAAACTTGAACACTGTAAACTACAGTGTGTGCTACATAAGCAAAGTACAACACATTTCTTTAAAAACAAATCTCTCGTGCTTCTACTCCTGTTCAGTAATTTACCCCAAGTTGACCACACATTAACTGTAAACACCAGCGCCTGAAGCCTTTTTGCAGACTGAAACGAAAGCTGGATCACAAGTTACCCTCTTGTATCAATACTCTAATAAAATGAAGAATTGGTTCAATGTGTTTTTGGCTTTAAACCTCGACACATGACCTTTAACCTTAACTGATGGCAATATGACAGAAGACAGAGGAGATTCAACAGCTACTAAGAGTAAACTTACACCACAGGCTGTCCGCACACATATGCAAGCTGATATGCAACGTGTTTGTGTTCCACTGTGCACTTCTTGTGTTTCTGTCTGTAAATGTGTTTGTGTGTTCATCTTCTGCCTTTCTTAACTGCTGAGGTTTTTGTTTGTGGACATTTGGTCACCTGTTTGTTCTAACACAGCTGTACCCACACTGCTCTTTCCTGCTGCTTGCTCAGTAGAGTATACAGTGATGTGAAAAAAAGCTTTTGTGGGACTCTGTGCACTTGTTTGGAAAGAACAGTTTCCAAAGGAAAGAAGAGGGTAAAGAGCAGCAGGTTTCTGGTAATCAAATGCTGGTTAACTGATCATTCGCAAGTCTGAGCACCTCTATAAAAGCAGCAGTTTTGGCAGCTGACTGGTGTGGAGCATTCAGATGCTTGTGTTAACACAATGCGAGAATGGTCTCACGAGTGGATGCCAAATTCACCCCAAGGTCAGACTGTGCAATTCTTAGATAAATTCCAAACAACACATTAACATATTAAATGTTAAAGTTCATGACAGTACAATTAGGCTTGTTTGGAAGGGTTGCCAAAAGAAAGCCTCTTCTCTCTTAGAAGAACTTGGCAGCTCATCTTAGGCTTGCTAAGTAGCATCTAAAAAACCCACAAGACTTCTGGAACAATGTATTTGTTCCAGAGTAGAGATGCTTTGGCTTTTCCCAAATGTGGTGCTGTGCGTTATGACAAACACAGCATGCAAAAGAATCGAGACGTTGCAATGGTCCGCTCAAAGTCCTGACCTCGGCACGAATGAAATGCTGGACAGGAGCTTAAGAGAGCTGTGCATAAACAAAACCACGCTGCAACGAACTGAAGCAGCGTAAAGAAGAGTGGGCAAAAAGTCCTCCACAAGACACTGATAGTCAAGGATTCCTTCAAGTTATCACTTCTAAAGGTGGTCCTGTAATATGACACACATTTAGTTTTCACAGAAGGTTCTGTGAAAACTTTCTTTTTCACATCACTGTAAGTTTATCAAAATGCCTAAAAACGTTCAATTACCTGCATTAATAATGTTAAATTGTTCATATCTAACTGGCTTCCCTAACGGCGTTTTAATGCTCGCTACAGCTCCTGCCGCTGAAGATGCTGCTGCTGCTCCTGCTGCAGATGCTCCGGCAGACGGTAAACATTATCGTTATTAGAAACAAGTACTTCCCATCATGACTTTCCCAATCTGTGAGAAGGTAACTTCCTGATGCCTTTTTCTCTGCAGTAAAATAGTTTTGTTCAAAGGTTTGGACATTTGCATCGTTGAATGCTGCTGTATAGAAAAAATACTGTGGATAAGTACCAGGTTTTTTTCTTGTATTTGCTTATAAAAATGTAAATATTCTCCTTTTTCTTGCTAGCTGCTCCAGTGGAACCTGCTGTAGTCGAGGAGCCACCTAAGGCCCCCACACCACCACCTCCTGCAGGTAACACTAACATCTGATCCTGCTGTGTGTCAGATGTAGCATTAATCTCCTAAAACAGTTATATTCACTTTTATCTTGTATGTAAAGAAAGAGATCCTCTTATTTAAAAAGCTGGAAATGATAAATGAATTTGGCTTTAAATCAGATCTTGTATCAACATATTGTTTGACAGTTTTTCTAATAATTCATTGTGAAAATGAGAAAAATCTTCCATAATAATTATCAATAAAAATAACTGAGTTGCAGCTCCACACATTTATGCATTAGAATGTAAAGCATCTTGCTAATTATCCCATTATGTGTGTACTTTTAACTGTTTTGTCTATATTAAGAATGCTTTATCAGGCTTCACTGCACTAAACCTCTCACAGTCCCCACCAGTGCTCCTTTGGACGTGTCTGTGGATGATGTTAACGACTCCAGTCTCACCATTAAGTGGAAGACACCAGAGACCATCGGAGACTCGGGCCTGGATGGATACGCCATCGAGTACTGCAAGGATGGAAGTAAGTCTGCATATGTGTGTCACATGTATGTGAGAGTGTTTGCTTGCACCTGTCCCCAGCGTGTCAGAGGGCAAATATACTCATTGCTGGGTCCGGGCCGTATACGGCAGGCATCAGTTTACCGGCTGTCGCTGTATCTCCCGACACCACTTTTAGAAGCACTCATTTGCTCAGATGACGGCATGCCTTCTGAGATTTCGTCACGGTAGCCAAAGTATACTTCTTATGGGCAGGTTGTTTGTAAACTGGTGTCAACAGGTGATAAACCACTTAAGTTTAATTGAGGAGTTTTTAACATTCAGGAAAATTGCAATAAATAAAAAACCATCAGGAGAAAAAGCGGACAGTTTGCATTCTTTTCATAATATGGAATAATGACCCTGAAAGCCTCTCACTAACACAGATCCTTGGTTTCCCAACAGCAACAGACTGGGTTGTAGCTAACGAGGAGCTGACTGCAGCTAACCGATACTGCATCAAAAATCTGAAAGCGGGTGATTTGCTGCGCGTGCGCGTGGTGGCTGTAAACCCCGGTGGCCGCAGCGAACCTGGAACACTCGCTGACCCTGTGCCAATCCGCGAGGTTGTTGGTGAGTCATTATTGCACCTCACTATCAGGCAGCTTCCAGCAAAGTTGTCTTTTTTTGGACAGCTTTTTTTTAAAAACAGTCTAAAATCACATAACACACTTACAAGTTAGTCTTCGTAGAAAGTGTCAAACCAACTCTAAAAACGTCTCATAATTCCTAAAAGGTTTCTTCAAACCTTTGTTGCTAAGCTCCCGTGACATTATTCTGTTTGGAGAAGGAACCACGCAAAGCTTGCTTGCACAGTACAATGAGAATTTCTATTTCATAGTGAGAATTAACACAGAGAATACGCTGTTCATCTCTGCACAAGACGTCCCGCACCAGAACCTTACTACGAAGCTCTCCGTTGCTGTGCAGCCACCTGGTAAAAGGACTGTCTCCAACTCTTTATCAGGAGCTCTAACATAGTTGTAACTTATGACCTATCCTTAAAATACTCATGTTACAACCAGTGAGGTAGAGGTGGTATTAACTGCCGGTGCCTCAGATGGATTGCACAGATGCAAGCACATAAATCGCAAAGGTGCTGACAAGAGCTTTCATTAGCTGTAAGTCATGCTTTCATTTGCATGTACGCACATCTTCAGTCAAGACTGCTGGTTGGTACACTTTCAATTTACAGAATGTCCCTGTCATTTTATACATCCATGAAAATATATAACTAAATATAACTGAATAAATATAAAACTAAATTGCACTAAATCACTTTGAATCAGTTTGCAGCTTTGGTCCAGACTATGATATCACTTAATATACCGTAATGTACAAAAGCCGCCCCTTGTTTCTTTGCAATTTGCTAGGAAAATGGGAAATAGCTGCAGCATTTTATTGAAATATCCACACATACATGTAAACACTGCATATAAAGCAAAAACAGAGTTTGCACAATTCTAACAAGGTTAAAAGTCAGTATTTGCTATCAGCACCTTTATTCTTCAACGCAGCCTAAACTCTGTTAGGCAAACGTTCGTGTAATTTCTGTGAGTACTATTCAGGAATCCAGGCTTCTTGAAGGACATCCAGCTGTTCTTTGGACGTTGGCTGCCTTTTGTTCTGCTCTCAGTCAAGTTGATCACACACTGCTTCAGTCATGTTGAGGTTGAGTCCATGACTGAAAGTGTTCCACTGTCTGTTTTTCTATCCAGGAATGCTTTTACATTACTGGCAGTGCTGCCAGAGATGTTTTACAGATACTAATGTGTGATGGATCAAAATCTTACTAAGGTATCGTGAGAGGTTGCTCTCCATAAATCACCTTGTTGGTGCAAAAATACAATTTTATGTCTACCAAACTGTGTTATCTTTGACCTTTGTGTTACTTTTTGTGTCTTTCTAAATCTTTGAAAGACTCGATAATTATTGCTCAAGAAAGCAAACTGAAGGCTGACTCGAGATTTTTGCACAGTACTGTATTACTGATACAGTTTGGTACATTCATTCATGAACTGTGTGTGTGAAACAGTCTTTCATTTACTTATCACTGGGCCACAGTTTACTCAAAAAAAGGCCAAACACGGTTTTAGCTAGAAGTAAGTAGGCGTTTGCACCAGGCCCAAATAGGCTCATTAGCAAATATTAACATGCCTTCCCTGAGATTGTTATATTAGCATGACTACCATGGGAAACGTGTTAAAGCATTTGACTCCAAGCACAAAAAGAGACTGCCTAGTACTATATAACTAATAATGGATGCAGCCTTTTTGCTTACGATTGCATCAACGACTATTCTTTCCCCTTTGACCAATGCATTCTTGTTAAAAATGCAAAAATCTGGCTGATGGTTATTATGACCTTTGTAAAATTCCTCACTTTAACTGTTGCTTCACTATTGTGGTGTGCTGTGTACTGAGAAGTACAGCTCCAGAATACACAGAGACTCTCTTGTCACCACACTTCGCTCACAGTACTTTTTCTGTGGTTTAAACCACAGTTGGTTTATTTTCCGTAGTTCTGATTCTGAACCCACACACTGACGTAGTGCCGACCTGAGTTGACATGCCCCAGTTACCCACAGCTTACTGTCTCTAGGCGTATTTCCTGGTTGGTGAAACATGAGCCTAATTGTTGGATTCTGTATGGCTTGTTGAGGTTAAATTCAGCTGTGTGTCAGTCACAAGCTGTCCGGACCAGACACCCATCCACAGGTTTAAGCTTTAGAGGAAGACATGCTGTCCTACATATGCTGAAAGCCCCCTACAAAGACATTTTATCCGGAGACAATGGCAGATTATAGATTCCTTGCAGGGGGGACTTACAGGCTGCTGGATGCCACAATGCCTGCAACACTTCGGGGCATTGCTGGGAAGTGTGCTGATTAGCAAGGATTAGTGTTTGAGCCAAATCTGGAGGCAGCCCTGATCTACTTGGGAAATGGTTGTTCCAGAAGCAAGATCCCATCCTGAGAAGCAATGATACGGTGACAAATGTAAGAACAGGAAGGCAAGATATCAGGTTAGATTTAGTGCATCAGAAGGAGAAGATGTAAACACTCTTATAGCTAGAAGAAGATGGAAGTGGATGTGGTGCCCAATGGGAGGGTAGTTTGAGTGGATTAGGAGAAGCAGGCTGTAGGGGGGTGAATGAGGTGAGGGAGGGCAGGAGCCTGGTGGTTTTATTTATCCTCTAAGCCCACAGAGCTTTTCAGACATTTGCTGCTTATGCAGAAACATGTGAGAGATGCTGTTCCTGATACTTGGCACTTGGCGTGAAGGAAACCATCCAACAGAGCCCAGCTAGATGTCTGCGATGCAACTTCACCTGTTTGATTTTAATTCACATCAGGAGTTGCTGCAGTCGTCTGCAGACGTGATATCGCAACCACTGCTCAGCTGAAAGCGTTGACATGTATTTGTGGTTCCTTTGGGCACGACGTGAGGGCTGTGCTTTCAGGGTTCAGTCTTTCTTGTCACTAAAGCTATTTTAGGAGCTGCTGGTTTGAGGCTCTTACTTGTTCGGCTCTTCCTGCCTAGATACTGCACTTTTCTTTAAGCACACAGAACCTTTGTTTAGATTTCACCTCATTTTTTGTTTTGTTTTGTTTGGTCCTGCAAAACTGGGTCATGAGGCATAAGCACTTAAACGGTGGCTTGAGTGTGACGATGTATCAGGTCTACTTGCATCAGTATGGAAAAGATTTCATGTTAGCTTGTTTTTTATGTTTTTAAGGAAATGTTTTACATTGAAAAACTGAAGTGAAAGTGCGACGAGCTGACTTTTTAAAAAATCTTTGATGATCAAGTTAGTTTTTAATTGTATGCGTTTCGCACACATCGCTGTTTCAAATTAGTTTGTTTTGTCCTGCTAACAGTGCATTTTCCACTTTATAGTCATTGCTCTTTCTAAAGTTAAATACATATTCAGACTGTCGGCTTCTCGGCTGCTGTGACTATTTTTCTGTCATGAATTTGCATAGTTAAAACTGTTGTGGGTTAATTTTATCCTGTTCAATCATGTTCTTGTAGACTTTGCAGCAGCAGTAGCTGCTCTATTTAGATCTTGTTGACCTGCCATTATATGCATGTGTGAGCACACTTTAAAGAGTCTGACAGGATGTGTATACACCGTGCTTTATGCTGTTAGCATGGAATGTTAACTGTTCAGTAAATCAGCAGCAAAGCTGCTCAGTCAGACTGTAGAAGACGGACGAGGTGAAAAATAAACATGCTTGATTTGACTTTGCAGACCGTCCCAAGATCCGCTTGCCTCGGGCTCTCAGGTCCCGCTATGTCAAGAAAGTCGGAGAGCAGATCAACCTCGTCATCCCGTTTCTTGTAAGCTGGCTTGTGTGCACATCCACTGCATTAGTCAGTGAGGAAACATAAAAGGCTGACAGATGCATTTTTGAACACTTCGGTTTATTTTGCTTTTAACCGTTCTCGTTTTCAACTCCTTAGGGAAAGCCTAAACCTGCAGTGTCCTGGCTTAAAGATGGTCAGCCTGTGGATACCAAGAAGGTCAATATCAGGAACAGTGACAAGGACAGCATCCTGTTCATCCGCGGCGCTCAGAGGGAGGACTCTGGTGTTTATGAGATGACCCTAAAAGTGGATAGCTTTGAAGATAAAGGCACAATTACCCTTCAGATTGTGGGTGAGTGACACATGAGACATAAAACAATCTCATTTACACAAAGGAATATGTGAGCGTGTCAAACTGTTGATTCACGCGAGGCCTTCCTGTTAAATCTGCTCAGCTGGCTTTGCAGCTGACGTGTTGACTTCCGTGTTTCTAGACTTGTGACTTTCTCTGGGTATTAGCCAACATAAATGACATCTCTGACAAAGATGCCAGAGTGCTTGAGCCTTGTGCCAGCTACTGCTTAAAATACATACAGTTTAAATAGATGGTTTTCTCATTATGATTGTAATACCGTGATGCTTACAGTAATGTGTTTCATCAGAGCGCCCTGGTCCTCCTGTTAGTATAAAGCTGGTGGATGCCTGGGGCTTCAATGCTGCTCTGGAGTGGACTCCACCCAAGGATAATGGCAACACAGACATCACTGGATACACTGTCCAGAAAGCTGACAAGAAGACTGGGGTATAGTAGAGATTTACTCAAACTGCACAAAACCCATCTGTTACACCAGATCAGTAATGTTGACATGAATCTCACAAACCCAGAGCATCACTTTCTATTCATAGTCTGAGGTCGAGTTGCCCCACAAGTGTTGGCATCTTTAACACGACACAGAAAGATGCACATTTATGTGCATTTAACTCTGTTTTCAGTGTTTCATTCAATATGATGCAGTCAGAGTGAAGCCTTACTGCAGCATATTGGTCTGTTTTATAAAGGTTCTGTATTATTGGTGAATTTCAGATTAACTCTGAAGTCAGAATTAACAAGTTCCCAATAACAGTTTCATCTGGGTTGTCTCCTCAACTGGGATTTTGGGATTTCCAACTCGGAAATTCAGAGCAGGAGTTAACGATCAAAGATGGCGGCAGTGAATGTAACCAGTAGTGGATATCTAAATCTTTTCATTTGTACAGCCCCTGTTGTGTATTTGTGATTTGCTAATAAGACATTTGCAGAGCAGCCACTATTCGGGGATGTGCTGCAGCGGTGCTTTTCAGAGCAAAAGCACAGGTATTGTGCTGTATTGGTAGAGATGCATGAAAGACTCAACCTTGCTAAAACCAAAACAAATGCTTTTTCAGTTTCTGCAACAATTTCTGACATCCAGGCAGCTGGAACGAGACATAAATGTCCTTTTTACAGAAATGCACTAACCAGAATGTCTTTGTTGAAGTGTGTTAGTGAAACAAAGACATTTTTCAGCTGGAGTCGTATTTGTTTTACAACGAGCAGCATTAGAACTTACACAACAAAGCAGCCACTGTGACCTGGTATGGTAAATGGCCTGTATTTATATAGCGCTTTACTAGTCCCTAAGGACCCCAAAGCACTTTACACAACCAGTCACACACACATTCACACACTGGTGATGGCAGCTACATCGGTAGCCACAGCCACCCTGGGGCGCACTGACAGAGGCGAGGCTGCCGGACACTGGCGCCACCGGGCCCTCTGACCACCACCAGTAGGCAACCGGGGGAGGGGCCTGGCCCAAGGACACAACGACCGAGACTGTCCGAGCCGGGGCTCGAACCGGCAACCTTCCGATTACAAGGCGAACTCCCAACTCTTGAGCCACGATCGCCATTTATGATTAAATAAATGTTTAGATTGTGTGTGAGTGTAGGCAGGGCCTTGAAGGGACTTCACATATTACATGTGTAAGTATGCTGAGTATACTTGAACTTTTTTGAATTCAGTCCAGTAAGGACACATCATGCTATCATTTCACACGTCTGATCAGTCGATGTCTGCTGTCTCACGCAGGAATGGTTCACGGTGCTGGAGCACTATCACAGGTTAAGTGCCACCATCTCAGACCTTGTCATGGGCAACTCGTATTCCTTTAGAGTGTTTGCTGAAAACAAAGTGGGCATGAGCGAGAAGAGCACTGTCACAAAGGAAGTGGCCACCATCCAGAAGACAGGTGACCCCCTGAATGCACACAGTACTTTCATTTGTCTCACATCAGTTTGTTTCTGTTGCATAAAGTTTTAGTGGCACGGCTGCAGTACGAATGGATACTTAGATTTTATTGAGCTGTGGTTAGTTGCAAGAATCTGAAGTGGAGACTTGAGGAGTGGGAATGGCCTTGGCACTGCTTTAAACATAAGTGGATAGCTCTCTTGGCAAGTGCTCTGCTATTACTGAAATAAATTTAAATAGGCTGTGAAATCATTAAGATGATTACCATAGTTGTGTTACAGTGTGTTTTATTCTTTAAGCAAATGTGTGTAGTAGTTCCACTTTTAAACCTAATGCAGTAAAAAAGAGGATCTGCACTATATCTGGCTCATAAAGGCTGAACGCTGCTTCCTTTACAGGTATTGTCTACAAACCTCCTGAGTACCCGGAGCATGACTTCAACGAGGCTCCAAAGTTCACCACGGCCCTCAACGACAGAGCCGCCACCGTGGGATACACCACCAAGCTGCTGTGCTCTGTTCGTGGGAGTCCCAAGGTTAGACGTGCGTTACTCTCATTTACAGATGTCAAAAAGGTTTCATTCATATTTTTTTCTTGTCTGAATATTTGCTTAGTATTTCGTGATAGTTTGTCTTCTTAAAACATTTGTAATTAGACGCCTTAGATTTTAGGGAACTATTATGACAGTGGTTTAATATTAGAGCTCACATTTTTAACAACAAAAACATCCGAAACACCAACATCTTATATAAACAGCAGTGTCTATACAACAATTTATTGATACTAGATCTTATCAGTTGGTATCGTGGTGGTATCCTAACAGTTGACTGGATATTTAGAGCTCATGCTCACACTAAAGGTACAAACCAAGCAGGACACATGGAAGCATCTGCTGGTTATAAATAGAACTGGCCTATTGAGATTTGGGGGACTTTCCATGTTACACAAACATAGCAAATGTTCCTTTTTGAACTGAAACGGTCTTATTCTCACCAGAAAACCTCACAAATGCACTTTAAATATGATATTAGTGCCACAGTTAAAAAAGGATGCACTCTGGAGTTCAGGGAGGGCTTCCACTGGTATGTTTATGGGGATTTTCAGAATGTATCTCACTGTTTGGCAGCAACTGCTCGGGTTAAACTTATCTTTACAGTTGTCTGACAGATGCAGGCAGATTAAGTGGCAGTTCAGAATGGAAATGCAGTTGATTATTCGTCCTAGCCGTCCTTGGCTTTTCCCCAGGACAGCAGCAGTTAGTCGCCCTGTGCGTGCCGGTGTAGATGAGACAGAGCTAACAAATTTGGTACAGCACGACACAAAAGCTGACGTTAGACAATGAAGAAAACAGGGATTGGTGGGTAATTTGTTTGTAGCTTTGTGTTTGTTCTTTTTTGCAGCGTTTAGTATTTATTAGTCATTTTATGACAGTATGCCACAGTTTGGGACAGTGAAACTTATCACAGACAAAGTCTGTAGCTGAGAATAATGAGAAAGCAATTTTCCTTCATGTTAGTATCTATAGACTGAGAGCTGTGCTTGCCAAATAGGTCTTTCTTGCCTTTCCCTGTGGTGTAAAAAGATTTCTCCAAGTAGTTGTATCATCTGTATGTCTGCTTAACCATGCGTCCAACAATCTGTCGTCCTCTGCTTATCCAGCCTATCCCACTGGGCATAGGGCGGGGGCAGGGTACACCTGGCCATCTACTTAACCGCTGTATGACCGATACTTTAACTTCACGTCTTTACATAATCACTGTAAATTGAAATCTCTCATACTCCTGTAAGTGGGCTTGAAGTGTTTTATAGCATGTGTTTATCGAGCCACCTCCTCTTCCCTGGCATGGAGTTCAGTGTGGAGAGGTCCAGTACAAAGGCATGCTCAGTAGTGTGATAGCTTGTCCTGTTGTCTCTGATAAAGAGCTGTCACATAGAGTAGGGGACTGCATTAAGGGGGTGAGAGATGCGTGATAAGAAGGGTGGACAGAAAAAGAGACGGTGATAAGAAGTATAGATTGTTCTCCTTTCATGGCTGATTGAAGATGTGTTTGTAACACAGAAAGCACTATTTCTGCCGCCCAAACAGACCACAGCTGCAGAACAAGTTTAAATAGCTCACTCTGTACCAAGCAGACAGGAAAGAAAAACCACGACAGTTTAAAGTAAGAAATGTAAAACTGAAGTGGAAAAAACACATCGGTGAAGCTACAGAGGCGGAGATTTAAAGACCAGTTTGAAACGGTAACATTCACTGACTATTGGCAGGGGTTTATTAGGCTTTACTGAGACGCCAGTTGTGTTTTGTCACACAGGACACATTCAGTCAAAACAGAATTGGTCTGAAAATCAACCTTTAACCTGTAGAAATTACTGGATTTCTTTGCATTTTCCCTGTTTCGCCATTTAACCATTCCTCTGGTGACCAAGTCCGTTGCCACGCCAACAGTTCTCTAAGGCTTTACATAGGTTAAAGAGCTAACATCGAACTCAGCATGTTCAAATATACACTATGACAGTGTGACCAATGTGTATATTTGGGAGGTTAATTTAGACTTGGGGAAATCTGAAATAAACCGAGGTGCACAGAACCTGGATGTCTTTAATTAACTTATTTAATTAACTTGCAAACATAACCTGATCTTGATATTTCGTGGCAATCTTTCGAATAGTTGTTGAGTATTCAGCTTGGAAGTGGTAGACCAACTGACTACCTTAACCATGCTTCATGGCCAAAACTGTCACGCACTTTTTCACGTGTCTCTATTAGTCATCGTGTCTTTACAGATTGGTTCCTGAATGTGTCCGATGAATATTCTCATGTTGCAGAAGAGATCAACCTTGTACATCCCAGCTGCTGTTATCATGATAATTCATGCAAGATGTTGATTTTCATTAACATCAGTCTTGGTAATTTTGTGGTAAAGTTAATTTATTTTGTACATTTTTCTCTCATCTCAGCCTAAGATCGAGTGGTTGAAGAATCAAATGGTCATTGGTGACGACCCCAAGTATCGTCAGATCTCCAACCAGGGCATTTGTTCCCTCGAGATCCGAAAGCCCTGCAGCTTTGATGGTGGTGTGTACACCTGCAGAGCTAAAAATGCCCAGGGAGAGGCCACCGTCTCCTGCAAGCTCGAGGTCAAACGTATGTATCTACTGTTGATCAAATGGGGAAATATTTCTACATTTACTCTTCAATATTCTCTCCCTAAGCTGTTGTGAATTATTGTAACTATAAAAATACATTTACATCAATTTGAAAAGCAGAAGTTTTTTTAACCACAGCTACACTTTTGTTTCCTAAACAGAGGTCATTCTTCCAGATGCTGAGAAGGGGAAATAAACTATTATCTAAACTTCTAGAGGTAAGTTCATTAGCAACTTACCTCTGTTCACTTGCCTAAACCCTCACTGTAAATACCTTAGTAACATAGGACACTGTGAACATCCATCTGTAAACAAGCAGACAGCTTTCCCCTGTGCTCTGCATCTACCTGTACTGTTTTGTTTCAGTTCATCATGTTCCAATCCAATATTCTGCTTCCTGGCAGTCATGCTACGTAGACACATCCCACTCACGCTTGCAACTAGTGCAAAATGCCACAGCACGATTTTTAACTGGCAGAAGGAAATTCGACCACATCACTCCGGTCTTGGTCTCTACACTGGCTTCCAATTGAATTTAGGATCCGTTTTAAAGTTCTTTTATTGGTTTTTAAATCTCTAAATGGTCTGGCACCTGTTTGTTTGTCTGACTTGTTGAAGCCACATGTCCCCATTCCTGCGCTTCGGTCAGCAACTGTTGCTTTCTGTCCCAAAGTCACGGCTGAAACTTGGAGGAGACCGAGCGTTCTCTGTTGCGGCTCCGATGCTTTGGAAAAGCCTTCCTCTCCTTATTAGACAGACTACATCAGTGCCAGTTTTTAAGTCCAGATTAAAAACCTATTTTTATTCCCTGGCTTTTAACTCTGTGGGTAACTGGCATTTTTATTAATTTTATTGCTCTGTCTGGTTTTTGCTATTTTATTCCTATATTTATATTTATTGTTATATATATTGTATATATATTCTTTTTAAAGTGCTATATAAATAAACGATGATGATGATGGCCTCTCCCTGTATGCTATGCAACATCACTATGACAAAGTATTTGTTATTAAAGCTTTCACTGGCAAACCCAGTTACTGGCTCAGTTGTCATTGGAGATGAAATGGGACAGACTGATAAAACCTGCAGCGCCACTGACCAGCCATGAGCTGCAGTGACAAACTCATCAGTTTAAAAGCAACGCCGCTCTTGCTCTCCTCTTCCCTCCTCATGTCTCCTCTCAGCCTTTATCCTCTGTGCATTTTGTACATTGCAAGCCCTGCTTTTAGATGTGGTAATGTGGCGAGGATTAATGATGGCTAAATAGAAATACCAAATCTGATGTTTTCACTGCTTTTATTATGCTATTTATATCCTCACTCTTAGACTGCCACATTTGTGTTTTGGTGTTTTAATTACTCCAGTGGTGTAGAATTTCACAGGGAGTGCTCAAAATTTCCTTTTAACTATTAAGATCTGACACATCAGCAGATTCACATCAGTTGATGGCTCACTCTGCTGTTATTTTTGTACACAGCCTGTTGTTAAATTTCAAACAGAACGCTCTATTTATGTTGCTTTAGCCTGCCTAAAGTTTCAGGCTCACCTGCAAGCAGCTTTGCAACCCACTTTCTTTTTATGCTGTGTCTGACTTAATCAGTGTCAAATCTCTTGATACCTGCTGTGATGGTGTTGCTCTTTCTGCTATGTGCTTTCCATGGAGAGGTTCCAGAAAGCAGTCACAGCAAACAAAATCTTCTCAGAGTGTAGGGATCCTGACGAAACTCTAACTGATTATATTTAAAAATAACCACTTGTGATTGAATGTTGCTGTTCAGCTCCAATTACATTTTGTAATATGCAATATAGGAGAACAACCATTGTGCATTATTTTTGCACTTTGAACAGTTTCAGTGTCCTTCTTAGTTGTTTGACTTGAGGGAATAAAATAGTTGCCATGATACATACACACTTCAAACTTGACCTTGAGTGTGGTCAGGGACACAAGTGTCTTCACATCATGCTGTTACGTAAATGGGGTCACATACCTTTCTACTCCGAATGCAACTCCAGTGTGTTTGGATGGGTTCACACCTGTATTTATGTACAGCTGTCCTCTTGTGATCAGATTACTGAAAAAGCGTTTTCAGGCCAAGTGTAAACTGTGCCCTATAAATGACGTGATCCTGCTTATAAGTCTCTACAAGGTGTCAGTATGTGATCCCATACAGCTCAGCCTTACATGGGATGGCCCCGCATGGGGAGAAAGGAGGATTAGGCAGGATTGGCCATTGGGCGAGAGATAGGGGTGATGTCAGTGCGGCACTCGACAGCTTCTATAAATGACTCCAGATGATCTGACACACAGCCAAACTCATCACATTACCATGAGTCAACAGGCCGAGTGCTGTGAGAAGAGGGGAGAATGGGCTAAGAGAGCAGAAACTGAGGCAGATAATCCCTGATGGAAAATACGCACTTAAGCAATCTCACACATAAGGACACACCCAGACCTACAAGACAGCAAGACCTTAAACGAACGGTCAAGCTTTCTGTCAGAATGTTTCTGATTAAAGTGATTACCAATATCTCATGATTCCATTTAATGTCTTCTTCCTTTAATTATCTTTCCACCTTTCTGTGGCTTTAGAGGACCAGCAGAAGTCCAGGTCTTATGTTTTAAGGTAAGAGTTTGTGTGTATGTACATCATTCAGTTAAAATAATTCATTAAATTAATGCACAATATGCCAATTTTATATCCTCTGTGGAAATATGACTGCGTGTGTGCAAACCTTATAAATCCCTCTTATTTCTTCCAGAGTGTTTGAGAAGGTGCAAGTTGGCTGTGCGGCAGTGTGTACATAATGAAGAAATGGGCAGAACACCATACCAACATCTATTTCAAATCAGACACCCTGACTCTCCCTCCAGCATGCATGGAAGATCCAGCCCATCCCCGTTTGCCAAACGCTGTATGTTATTTCAGTTGGTGACATGTATGTAAAGCTATATTTACCATGTTTTTTCTGTTTGTTATAGTAAGTATATATGAGGTATATGTACTGCTCAATGAAACAGTAAATCCTGGGAGATGCGATGCCTGTAGGGATGTTAAATAAAGGTTATATTTTATTATATGTTATGTGATTTTCTTTTTAAAAACATAAATTTAAAGATGCTTATAATACAGTGTCCCATATGCTATTAGAGTTATCTACAGTTATTAAGAGAGTCATAGGATTTCAATAATGAGAGTTCAAGTTGTTATCATTTAATGAAACAGCCTTTGTAGACTGGTTCTCTGGCATTTTGATGAAATTCTGGTTACTGGTGGCGTAGTGGTGAGTACTGTTGTTTCTCAATAAGATGTTTCTAGCCTTCGTTAAGTTTCTGTTCCTGTTCCTGTGACTTAGTGGGTTTCCAGGCTTCCTCTCACAGTCCAAACGTACAGTTATGTCCATTGAAATTTGGACACAGACAACTTTTTCTAATTTTGCTTCTGTACATTACCACAATGAATTTTAAATGCAACAATTCAGATGCAGTTGAAGTGCAGACCTTCAGCTTTAATTCAGTGGGTTGAACAAAAAGATTGCATAAAAGAGTTTCCTCCTGTTAATGCTCTGCCAGGCCTTTCAGTTGCTGTTTGTGTGGAGAAGTTTAGTCTTCAGCAAGTTAAAGGCTCAGTTTGTTACGGTCAGGTGACTGATTTGGCAGTTCAAGAATATTCCACTTCTTTGCTTTAATAAACTGTGTTGCTTTGGCTGCATGTTTTGGGTCGTTGTCCATCTGTATTATGATGCTGCCCAATCACTCTGACTGCATTTAGCTCAATTTGAGCTCAATTTGTCTCTGAACACAGACAAACAAACAAACACTAGTGCCCCAGTGACACTGGCAGCCATGCATGGCCAAGCCATCACACCGCTGTGTTTTACAGATGATGTGGAATGCATTGGATCATGAGCTGTCTCATAATTTTGCCATCTTGCCATCATTCTGAGAGACGTTGATCTTGGTTTCATCTCGAAAGAATATTTTTCCAGACCTGTGCTGGCTTTTGTTGATGTTTTGTTTGTTTGTTTGTTTGTTTTTTAGCAAAGTCCAATCTAGCTTTTCTATTCTTGGGGCTTATGAGTGGCTTGAACCTTGCAGTGAACTCTGTATTTACTTTCATGGTTGGTTACTGGTACACCTACCTCCTGGAGAGTGTTGTTCACTTGGTTGGCTGATGTGATAGGATTTTTCATCACCATGGAAATGATTCTCCACCACTGTTGTCTTCCTTGGACATCCAGATCTTTTTACGTTGCTGACCTCACCAATGCTTTCTTTCTCAGGATGTACCGAACTGTAGATTTTGCCAATCCTAACACTGCAGCGAAGTCTCAGATGAGGTTTTTTTTTCAGTTTTTGCAGCTTAAGCAGGCTCGTTTCACCTGCATGGAGAGCTGCTTTGACCGCATGCTGTTCATAGCAATATCTTCCAAATTCGAGCACCACAGCTCAAATCAACTCCAGTCATTTTATCTGCTTCATTAGTAATGAAACAATGAGCCCATCAAATAGCCTTTAAATCAATTGTCCAATTACTTTTGGTCCCTTTAAAAAGAGAGCGGTGCATGTTAAGGACCTGTACTCCTAAACACTTCAATTTGAATGTGGATACGCTTGAATGAAAGCTGAGTCTGCATATTATGTCCATGTCCATTATGTAGCAATAATTGGAATATGTTTAAGTATACAGGTAAAAAGTGTCCAAATATATATGGACCTACCTGTACGTATGTCAGGTTAACTGGTGGTTCGATGTTGGCTGCAGGCACATGTCTGTTTCTCTCTGTTTGCCCCTCAACTTCTGCCACCAAACACAAGATTGTCTTTGAAGCTAATGTTGTACAACATCTATTGTTTTCTAAAAAACAATAACTGTACACTCTTTGAAGAGTTCCCCACCATTGCCTCTGTGAAAAAAACATTTAAGTTTGAAATGTTTTCTCGAAAATCCCCAGAAAGAAAAAAAGCACCACTTCATGATTCAGTTTTCAAACAGTTATTAGCGTTACTAGTATTAATATTTGTAATATTATTGACACTGCACCGGTGTTTCATCAGGAACAGTGAGTGACTGTACATTATCTTTTACTAATAATGAAAGAGTTTAACTGAACAGGACCTGAATATGAAGGTAACAAAGAAAAAAAGAAGTATGCAGTCCAGATGCACAGCACAGCTTCCAGGATTGGCGAGACCTTAAGACAAACAAGGGACATACCACGACTCTGCCCATTTTTGTCTTTGCCAGAATCACCTGAGGTCCTGTTGGGGGAAAAATGTCAAGTGAAACTGTACATACATCTGGAAGCATCTTTTGTTTAGCCTGTTTACACATTGATGACAGGAACATATTATTATTATTATTAGTAGTAGTAGTAGTAATAGCATCAATACCAAAATAAAACTACTCCAAAACACATGATTCAGTAAATACTACTTTAGACAAATCATGCAGTTTCCCCCCCCTAATAGAAACATATATACTCAGCAGCCACTTCACTGGTTACACCTGTTCAACTGCCCATCACATGGCTGCAACTCAGTCTGTATAATATCTGCTGCCATAATCCACTATCTTCAAAGCAGAAGTTCAAACTCAGCATCAGAAAGAAGCTCAATTAAGTATTTTTGAACGTGGCATGGTTGTTGGTGTCAGACAGGCTGGTCTGGCTATTTCAGAAACTGCTGGTCTTCTGGGACTTTTCCACACAATCATCTCTAGGGTTTGATGGTATCGTCTGAAAAACAGAAAATATTGATGCCATAAGTCAGGGGAGAATCAACAGAATGCTTTGAGCTGATATCAGAGCAACACTAACTCAAAGAACCGCTGATTACAACCAAGGTGTGCAGAAGAGCTCTGAATGCACAACTTGATGAAGAAGCAGCAGAAGACCAGACTGGAAGTCACTCATGTAGGGTGATAAGAGAACAGTGAGGCTACACAAATGCACACACCAAAACTGACGCTGGAAGAGTGCAAAAAATGGTGGCAGGTGTGATTTATCTCGATTTCTCGTCCACATTCAATTCAATCGAATTAAATTCTGTTCAGTTTTATTTATATAGTGCAACAGTGCATCTTATATCATCTGTATCATGAAGAACTGACGATGTTCTGCAAGCAAAAGAGCAGTCCAAGTACTTTGTACTAGCAAGGTGTAACTAATGAAGTGGCCACCGAGTATACATGGCCTGGTGAAATCTAATCAGGCTTTAATAAACCGGATAAATCCAAAGACTGATCTATACAAATGTTTTTTTAAAGATAGGTTATTGTTGTTATTCCCAGGTTTGATATGAACCGAGGTTTATTTTAGTTTGACATGACATAACGGGATTTTCTGTGTTATACAGACACCTTGTGGTGAGTAGGGTGAGTGAAGTCCTCGCTTACACAGGAACTGAAATGTGATGCATCTCGGTGCAAAACACCCAGCCTTACAGGAAGTCACCAGAGAGAGAAAGATTCATTCGACACGTAATAATTAAAACTGATGTGCTCGTTAAGGCTGTTTTGAATATTACATATAATGTAGTTACATGTGTGCTCTAAAAGGTGTTTTCAGTCAAAATGAAACTGTTAAGAAATTTCCTTTCTTGTTTTTCGAGAGCAACTTTCAGCTGAAGACAAAAGGAAGTCACAGTTTGTGGTTAGACGCTAGTTTCATATAAGTTTATAAAAAAAGTAGAATTTAAATAACCTGCAGTTTCCGTTCATCCCCTCAAATCACGCCTCAGCTACAGTTTCCAAATGGCCTACACCATAGTAAAAGGATAACTTTGATTTTAGGAATGCATTTGTTGATGTTGGTAGTTTTTTAAAATTATTTCTTTTGTTTAGTTTTTTTCTGCACAATGAAATATCCCAGATACGACATGCTGGCTAAGTCATAGACGACTTTAGGTCTAAAATCGTCAAATTGAGCACAATATCGAGCTTTGTCAACAGTTTAGCATCTTGCACATTCTTTCAATTCCCTAAACCCTCCTTTTATTTCACACAAATCAGCAGTTCAACTTTGTATCAACAACAAACATCTGAGTGTGGTTCACCAACACATTTCCTGTTGCTTTAACAAAAAAAGGCAGTTGTCAGAGAGCGACAGGAAAGCTGCCGTCCTGAGGTGAGTTCAGAAATGAAGCTGTCACATACGCCCATTTATACTGCAACTGCGCTCTATTTCCTTTACTGAATGTCACAGCGAAGCAGATAAATGAGTCAACTGAGACACCCAGTCTCTACATGTGCTACACGTGCAGCTCAATGGAAGATGTGGCTGTTCAAGGTCTTCAGTGTAATATGTAAGTTTTTAAGCGTTTATGTTCAATTCTGTAGTTTATAAAGAATATTTTCACTTACATGCAAATCTTAATGCAACTGAACGTTGTTTGGTTCTTTGACAGATGCGGTTGCTGTTTGTGCTTCTGAGGATAACGATGGTAGGAAAAACTGACTTTCATGCCGAGAGCAGATTTTCACACATTTGAGCAGATTGCACTGTTTTAGAAGTTGAAGATGATTTTTGGAAAAAGATTTTCTAAAACATTTTCATGTTGAGCAAAAACACCAGATTCAGTACAGAAGTTAACTGTTAAGATCATAAAGTGTCTCTTAAACCAACAGTTATGCACTGAACGCCTACATGGCCTGGTCTGAGTCGAGCAAGAGCAATGTTTAGGAAGTAGAACTTGGGTAAATTTAACAAGAGGAACATGAAGTACTTTATTGTCATGAGTCTGAAAGTTCCTACAACTAGATACACACACTTATAAACTCATGTGTCCGTATTACCTCACGCCAGCCTAATCTCAATAGTCTCCTGTCATCATGCCGTAGGTTTCACTTGACAGTATTGAGAGTGGATGTATTGTGTAATAGTTTTGTATGTAGGACACAAAGGATGTTTTTAAGTCATTGTTTTGTCAAACTAAAAGTTCTTAAAAGTTGTGAAAAATGTATTCATTTCAATCATTCATGTCTACTAAAAAAAGAATTAGGCATCGCAGTTTGAGATTGGAGCTCTGATTTAACTGTTACCAGTGTTTTTATGAAGTCTCACCTTTACATTGTGGATATGACTCAAACCTTGTTTTTTTTTTTTATCTAAACTTTGCTCTCCACATCTTTTCTCTTCTCCATCCAGCAACCACCTACAGTTATAGAGAAAGTGAATCGACAGCACCTCCTCCTTTTGGTGAGATTATGACCTCAGTTTTTTTGATCATATGTACTCGTCAAACGCCACTTACACTGTGCCGCTAACATGTCGGGCTCGTTTTTGGCTTCAGAGCTACCTTAACTGGCATGACGAGCAGCATGCACAGCCTGCACATTAGTGGGCAGCAGTACCTGCATGATGGATTTGTTTTATTTAACCACATCCGATAGGTGACGTATTTCACTGACATCTAGTCAGATCTGAATTCAGTGAACACTTCGTTGTGTTCAAGAATGCAGCGCGAGTGTTTGAGCTTTGGCATGCCGTCCTGTTGAATAGATGGGTACAATTTATCAGTAAAGGAATGGGCAGGGCCAGCAACAACAGGCTACTTGAGTAAGCTTTTTAGGTGATGTCTGATTGATGCTGTAGAGTATCTAAAGACTTCCTACTGACCCATAAAACACCCCATTCAACGCAACAATTCTGAGGTTGTGTCATTACAGAAATCTAACCAATCAAAATGTTTTTTCCGGTCTTTAATTGTCAAGTTTTGGTAACTTTGGTTTCCTGTTCTTACCTGACACGATTAGCATCTGGTGTTTTTGTGCTCCCATCTACTTCAGCTTTTACTGCGTTCTACATTCACAGATGCTCCTCTGTGTACTTCGTTTGTGATTATTCTTTTAGATTTACTGATATTTTTATATTACGTCTGTAGCCATCATCAGGGGGGTTTTGCTCAGATTCTGGATATACGAATGGAATCTAAACTCCCAGTTGTTTTTCTTTAAGGAGTGTAAACCCTCATTCATTCCCATTCTTTCACTTTTTTAAACAATTTTCAGAGCCTCCGGTACCAGTTCTGGAGCGAACGTCCTCCTGGTCAGACGTCTTCTCTTCTGAGAAAGTAGTGCTAGAATGTAAAGCCACTAGCAGCTCAGAGCTGATCATCACATGGAAGAAAGATGGAAGCCCTCTAGGTCCAAATCTGTCTCTGTCCCCAGATAAGTCAGTGCTTACAATCACAGCGTCATCAACACAAGATTCTGGAAATTACACCTGTGTGGTTGAGGGCAAAAAGAAGCCCAGTCAAACTAAAGAAAGTGGACCTGTCAAAATTAAAGTTTATGGTAAGGTTCGTTGCAATATTTGTGCTGTATTTATAGCGAGAGTGTAGACTGCTGAAGCATGCCCTTTTCTTTCTGTGTCCTGAGCAGCAAGCACACCCAAGCCCACACTTGCACGAGATTCAGACTTTGGCGAGATGTTCCCCGGCGAATCCATCACTTTGACCTGCAGTGTTGATGTGTCGTCTGGATGGGAGTACCTGTGGCACAATGATCAACACCAGATTTCAGGAGTTAATACTAAGTCGTATACCATAAATTCTGTAATGACTCAAAACAGTGGACAGTATTATTGCCAAGGCAAAAGAGATCAGTTTCTTACACATTTAAGTGAGAGCACAACTCTTAAAGTTATTGGTAAGTATCCACTGTGCCACCAGTACATAAACTACAGCATTCATGTTTATTTACATGAGGCTGTGTGTAACTTTGGGTGCATGTATAGTACTTGGATGATGTACATAGCAATTTGGCTTTCTTACTGATACTCTTTTAACCTGCAGTTAAAAGTTCTCTTTTTTTGTGTTACAGACCCACCAACACCAGGTCTGCAGCTTCAGACTGCCTGGAAAGATGTGTTTGAAGGTGAGGCGGTGGAATTTCACTGTCACGTTGTCAGCAGCACCCCTGGCTGGACGTTTACATGGCACAGAAATAAGCAGCAGCTCCAAAATAACCCAGTTGAGATCATTAATGGGGACGGATCATCATTAAAAATCACCTCGGTCCGTCAGACGCATAAAGGATCATACACCTGCAAAGCTCACCTTACATCTAGGGGAGTGAACTCTGGATTCAGCAGCGAGGTTATGATCCAAGTTAGCGGTGAGTTTTCTTGCATGTGCATGGCATTACTTTAACTTGCATTAACAGTTTAAGAAATAACAAAGTAATAAGAGTACGACAGGCTAACAGGGTGATTCTGTCACTGTGGACAGAGCCAAACAGTCTGTTTTGGCCCTCTGCGTTGCTTCATATATACCTCACAGACGAACATGAGATTCTTATCAGTTTTCTCAAACCTCACCACAACAGTAGGTGAACACAAGTAAAATTATTGTTGTAAATAAGCAGTTGGTATTGTGAATATGCAAAATGCTAATCTTGTGTATAAGCAGGTCATATTTTGCGTTGTCCATACTGTTATTAAAACCTCAAAACTTCTTTGTACTCCGTGAAACAGCATTTTGAGAGCATCTTCCTTCCGTTATTTTCTGCATCGTCTGTCGAAACAGGATGTTGTGGCGTAGCATAAAGCACAGAGGGATGCCTCAAAAGCCGTCAGGGTGTTAGAGCATAGGTGGAGCTGTGAGGGAAAGAATAAGATCATTTGTGTAAAAGGACACATCCTGTTTTACACACTAAATAATAGAAATCATTGCTAGCTGCAACTGTAAAAGCATGCTATGTTAAATGGTTAATGCGTCTGCTTTCGTCAGAGTTCACTTCCAACTTCAACAGACACACTCAAGTGGGCACATGTGTTCCCCACCGAGAGTGTGAAGTTCAAGTGTGGGATGGGGCAGGGCGCCTGTGACTGGATGTATACATGGTAGAGAGATGGGACGCAGGTCCACGCTGATGGTACTGTGTCTTTAGATGTGAATGAGGCTCTGCTTCAGCTGGTCATATAGGAAAAAATGTGTAGTGGAAAAATCCAGAACAGGGCTGTCACCAGCCAAACCAGTTCTGAAGTTTCTCTCACAGTGTGGTGAGTGTTAGAAATTTACACAACATCACAAACGCTTTTGTGTATTTTTACAAAGGAACTTTTTCAAGTTCAGGTATAAAACATATCAAATATTATATTAAAATACAAGAGTAATTGTTTGAGGCACGTCACAATGTCCACATTAAATACTGCATAATTTTTGATTGTCATGTTCATATCCCCTCAGCTGAGAAACCCACTCTCACACTGACACGAGATCCAGAATACGATGTGATGTTTGCTGAAGAAGCGGTCACCTTCAGCTGTGCCATCAGTGTCCACTCTGCATGGACGTACCTGTGGTACAAAGATGGCAGTAAGGTTACTGGATCATCAGACAAACTTAAAGTTCAAATTAGGGGAACAGCAGATCAGGGATCGTATACATGCAAAGCAACAAGAGGTCAAAATCCAGCCTTCATCACTAATTCAAGTGCAGCTAAACAACTTAAAGTGCAACGTAAGTTTCTTCTTCAGAATATCTGTTTGTAGTCCAGCAGCTTTGTTCCTGCTTTGTAAAAACAGTTCTGAAGGTTTCTCTCACAGTATATGGTGGGTTTAAGAAATGTATATAGCATCACAAATAGAAAATGTTCAGGTTCAGGTATAAAACATATTAAATATTATATTAAAATACAAGAGTAATTGTTTGAGGCACGTCACAATGTCCACATTAAATACTGCATAATTTTTGATTGTCATGTTCATATCCCCTCAGCTGAGAAACCCACTCTCACACTGACACGAGATCCAGAATACGATGTGATGTTTGCTGAAGAAGCGGTCACCTTCAGCTGTGCCATCAGTGTCCACTCTGCATGGACGTACCTGTGGTACAAAGATGGCAGTAAGGTTACTGGATCATCAGACAAACTTAAAGTTCAAATTAGGGGAACAGCAGATCAGGGATCGTATACATGCAAAGCAACAAGAGGTCAAAATCCAGCCTTCATCACTAATTCAAGTGCAGCTAAACAACTTAAAGTGCAAAGTAAGTTTCTTCTTCAGAATATCTGTTTGTAGTCCAGCAGGTTCGTTCCTGCTTTCATTTCAGAACCTTTTTCATGAACACTTCAGTTGCTTCTGTCTAAAATTAAAAAAACACTACTTCTTCTTTGTCTGTTCAGAAAACAAGCCTAAGCCTACAATAACTCAACAGCCAGATGCTAAAAAGCTTTACGTTGGAGAAAACATGTCCTTTGAATGCAAAGTTGAAAACTCCGATGGATGGAGCTATGACTGGTACAAAGATGAAGCATCGATTCCCAACAACAGCAACAGTTTAAAAATGAAAGGACTCGCTTTGTTAAACGGGGGAGTTTATAAGTGCAAGGCCAAAAGAGACAAAACAGGATTCAACACAGAATTCAGTGACCAGCGGACCGTACAAATCTCTGGTGAGCTGAAGAAAGACACTTTGAAATCATGTGATTTGAGATACTTTGGGGTATTATTATGGGGAGAATCAAAACAGAAAATCTCTAATGATTTGTAAAATGATTAACAAGTCTCTTATATTTTATTTTTTAGAAATTCCTGTTCCAACTTTGAAGCTAGTAACCAAATGGCCAGATGTGTTCCCCACTGAGAGTGTAAATATGAGCTGTGAGATGCAGAAGGACAGCGCTGACTGGACATACGCATTTTACAGAGATGGCACTGAGGTCCAGCATTATAATTCAGATAAGGACAGAAATCTTTCCATCACCTCTGCTTCAACCTCAGACGGGGGAAACTACAGCTGCTCAGGAAAACTGAAGAGCAGGGACGTCTACAGCACCAAAGGTTCTCCACTAAATCTTCATGTCTATGGTGAGATTTGTTTTCTTCTTCTGATTTTTGACACGGTTCTTCATTGAAACTTGTCTTTTTTAATTTAGCTGTGTTAGCTGTAATTTTAAAGGTTTAAAAGATTGCAAATGTAAGGCTGTTGACTCTCCTGCTAACAGTTAGAGAATGACAGTGATAACTCATTTACAAATGTGCAAGGTATGTTTATATAAACTCTTCTTCAGAATATTTGTTTGTAGTCCAGCAGGTTTGTTTCTGCTTTCATTATAAAAACTGTTCTGAAGTTTCTCTCACAGTGTGGTGAGTGTTAGAAATTTACACAACATCACAAACGCTTTTGTGT
>NW_024582370.1:1251413-1270908 GCF_018398535.1 Haplochromis burtoni
TTCAGTTGCTTCTGTCTAAAGATAAACACTCAGACACTACTTCTGTGTTTTGCTGTTTTAAAATATTAAAAATGTTTAAAAGGCTGCAAATGTAAGGCTGTTGACTCTCTTGCTAACAGTTAGACTATGAGAGTGTTGACCCGTTTACATGTGCAATGTTCACACCAGAGGGGGAAGGTTGGCTTGAAAATTAGAGAAGCCATAAAAACATAAACACCCATGTTAACCTCATTCAATGCAAAGGTGATAAAGTCTTCAGGAAGTCAGCGGTTAATTCACATGAAGTCCTATAAAGTTATTATTATATTTACACACTAAAAAATACATTAAAAATGTTGTTGTGTTTACTGTAGCATCATAGGGATGGAGCAGCATCATTGTGTAACTCTGTAACTACCTCAAATAAAAAAGTTTTTTCATCCTGGCAGAGAAGTGTTCTCGTTATGAAAATGGATATTTAAAGCAGTGCAGACTAGTTAATGGTCGTCTTACCTTTAGATCAGGTACGCCGTCTGACTTGTATTTCAGTGCTCTTGTACAACTCTCATTGTTGATTCTTATCAACCCTCAGATGCACCGACAGTCACACTGGAGCAGAATCCGGCACATAATTTGATGCACTCTGAGGACTCGGTGTCCTTTAACTGTCACGTTAATGTTTCCTCTGGATGGACGAATCTGTGGTACAAAGATGGAAAAGAGTTAGGTAAAGTTTCTGGAAACAATTACAACATCACTTCTGTGACAACAAAAGACTCTGGTTTATATAAGTGCAAAGTTAAAAGAGGAAAGGTCTTCGATTCAGACAACAAAATAAAGCTCGACGTTGAAGGTACGTTTTTTGATTTCCTCCTTTCATTCTTCTGGTTTTGAATGTTCGTTATTCACTTCTTGGTTGCGTTTATTACAGAGCGCCCAAAGGCTTCTATAGTCCTGCTAACTGGCTGGTCAGACGTCTTCTCCACTGATAGCTTGAGTCTAAAATGTGAAGTAAAGGAGAGCACGCACAACTGGATGCATTACACATGGTAATATAACAATGTTCATAATTATTAGTGCCCTGTGTAGATTCTGCCCTATAGGAAAATTCAGCAGTAATGCAGATGTTCAATAAACTGAATTTTAATAGGTTCAAAGAGGGAGAACGAATCGATTCATTCAATGTGACACATACAGTAACTCCCAGCAATGACCCCGACCAGAGTACTTACACCTGCTGTGCACATGCTGATGAGAGACCCTTATACTCAAAATCCAGTGACTCCTTCAAGACCAAGAACCTTCGTAAGTACAACTGAGCTCTGCTAGTTATGAATCTTCTCTCAAAATAATATTCTGTCATTAATCTTGTGCTTTGTTTTGTTTTAATGTTTAGTGTTAAAGAGGCGGGTGCTTCTTTCCATCTCTGGCTGCATCGTCTTTGGTATCGCTGCGGTCTTGATAGGATGCGTGGCCCTGAGAGTCTTCCGCAAACCAAGTATGCTTTCTTATCTTTTTGACTGTGCAAATTCTAAAACTCTGTAAGAACCAACATCATAACTTTTAGAATGAAAGAAAGTGGGCAAACTGAAGAGTGAAATAAAAAACCTTTAGAAAAACGATTTGCACCTAAATCTGCAGCTGCATTTGGTTGGACAGGTGCAGAAATGTTATCTATTCAGCCTGCACTTTTACCCTCGCACTGCTCTCAAAGTGTCTTTCTTGGGCATCTCTCCCACTCGACATTATTAAACAGACTACGTACCAGTAAGTTAGTGAATCATAAAGATAAACTATTATCTTAAAGGGTTAATGGAATCCAAAATCAGCACAGTACTAAGGTGACACCCAACTTATATAAATGTCCAAATCAATACAAGTATCACAAAAACTTGAGCTGTTAATTTTCACACAGATGGTCGTGATGACAAAATGGAAGAGGTCAACCTGTTTCCGACAATGGCCGAGCTAAAGATAACTGGTAAGTTAGCACCATGTCAGTGACGTGGTTTTGGTCGCCCTTTCCAAGTATGCTGTAGATAGAGGCCGCCACAAAAAACAAAAAAAAAAGAAAGGCTGGGAAACTACCGACTTGCACATAAAAGTTTAGGTGTGACTTCCTGTATTTAACTTCTTTATTCCTCTTACTGCAGATGTGCCGTGTCCACTGGTTGAGTACATCACTGATGCCTCTCTGAATGCACCAGCTAAAGGTAAAAATAAATAAATCTCGTAATGAGTGAGCACATAAGTCCTTTTTCGAAGAAGTCGTTATCATGGTTGATTCATCTGCTGCTTTTGTAACTATGTAATATGAGGAAACTGAGAATACATCACTTCCTTGGGAGAAACAAAATACTTCCTTTAAATGTCATATTTTGCAGTAAGTCTGAAACTGAAAAGTAAGAAAATCGCTGTAAGCAGAGAAGATTTGATTGACATACTTAAATAAGCGCTCAGCTGTCGTAAAAGATGCTGATTCTTTTCTTTCTTAATCCGTCTGAACAGAAGAAGAGGAGGAGAATGGCACAGTCTGCAGTGAAACAACACCCTTACCAATAACCAAGCAGGAGGACCAAGGTAATAAAGTTTAAATCACAAATGCACTTTGCTAATGCACTTATTTTTTTAATCTGTGGTGATGATGATCCTGTGTCAGCGTTTCTAAAACATAAAACACAATTTCTCTGTTTTTCCACAAACCTGGTCTTTAGCTGCAACGACTGACAACCAGGAAACAACAGAAACCAATGGTGGGCTGAGTTCTTTTCTAAAATGAATGACGAAGTCTTTGCAGCAACAACAGGCCTATCAATGAGTCAGCAGACGTACTTCAGCTCTGTGAGGCTATAATGGTCAGTGCACACCAGAAAACAACATCTTTGTGCGATCTAGTGATGTGGCAGTCACAGGACATCTGAAACTCAGCTGAAGATCATTACGATTGATGTGAAAGGTTTTCGTTTTAGACGTACTCTGTCTTCAGGGCGAGATAGAGCTTTAAAAAAACCAGCTACTGAAAAAAATAAACATATCATAAAATATGCATGAACAGATATTTTATACACACATTTCCAAAAAGCACAAAACTGTTGAGGATTTATGCATCGTTTAATTCACATTGTTTGAATGAATTTGGATTTTAAGGCACTGTTAAATAGAAAAAAGATTATTTATGAGCTGAACATCATTTATAACCACTGTTCATTTTGAGTTGCTGTATATATTTTACATGTACGATGACGTGGAGGAGAATTTATTCGTTGTTCTTCAGTTAGATCTTCAGTTCTCTGAGCAAGCAGCAGATGTCAGCAGATGTAACACAGGCTTTTTTTTTTTTTTTTTATTTTTACCGTAACGATGAATGTCACTTTTGTTCTTTGCTTCTTGCTTCGTTTTCTAACCACTTGGATGTTGATTAGTTGATGTATTTATGTAAAAATTCAAGCATTTTAAGTTTCCACATGAATTGTGTTAATAAAAAGTATAAAATGTTGCCAAGAGTGCATAAACTAACAACATTCTGCACCGTGTGACTGCAAGAAACACGCATTCAGCCAGTGGGAATTTCACAAGTAGTGCGATTTGTGGATCAGTCGGTGGGGAGGTCCGTGCATCTGTAGCAGTGACAAGAAAGAGGACAGAATCCACATGGAAAACCAAGTTACCATCTATAAATAAACCTGTGATGAACCAAAAACAGCATGGTGGCTCACTGCATGCACAACACACACACTGACTCACATCTACTTGAGGATATCTGCCAGTTTTTCCATATAGTAGTTGTAGTTCTCCTGACAATCCTCCCAGGGTGTAAAGCTCTGATCCTCCTTCTCCACGTACGTTTCCCACACATACAGGAAGTCAGACGGCTTCATCATTCGCAGTTTGCAGCCGGCTCTCACCAGACCCTTAAGCCCTTCAACTATCTCTGGCTCCTCCCACTCGAAGAGACGGGAACAGAATATACAAAGACGCATCTTTTTGCGCTGCTGGAGGACGCTGGCCAACTTGGCTGCACAGGCCACACAGGGACTAGATGATACATACCATATGACATCACACTCTAGAGAGGCATTAGGGAGCACCTACAGATGTGGGAGTCGAGGTTTGAGTCTAGTTTGTATTATGAAGTTAGAAACGAGAAAACTAGAGTTCACATTTGGGCACAATGGCATTACCTGTTCAAAGAAGGCCACCTCAGCGTGAGCGGTGGCATGTTCGTCCTCCATGTAACCTTTCAGAGGCTCTGCGCTGCCTCCTGCTGCATCCACTCTGAAACACAGGAGGGTTTTGTTCCTCCCTGATGAGTACTCCACATTCCTGAACTGAAACTTGAAGTAGAATGGGCTCATCTGTTCCCTGGTAGAGTAAAAGTGTGAGTTTTAACAAAGACGCCCTTTTGCCTTGTGAGTGAATCGAAAAGGAAGTGGTTTACTGGCAGAAACTGCTCTCATTATCAGGGTCAAAAGGTTTGTCCTCTGTCACCTCTCATTGTGGTTCATGACAGTGCAATGTGAGAAAAAGTCACAAATGACTTTCCAGGTGGGCAGACGTGCACTTGCTTGCCTAAGCATGGGTTGCTCATTTTGTGATGATCCAAACTAAAGTAATAAATAAAATGAAAAATAAAGAGCCAACGACTGAACGTTATGGCCTAAAGAACCTATACCAGCCAACTCCACCTGTCACTTAATAATCTACTGTTCTACTGCACAAGGAGAGCCAGATGGATCACACAAAATAGATCTCATATAATGTTGATGGCGCTTTGCTTTGACAGCACATAGTCATAGGACAGATACGGGAAACAGATGCTAGGCAGGGGGATATATCTGGGGCCGGCTTCAGTGTTCACTTCGTGACTCATCCCTATTCTTACCACTACGCTAATAACAGCATGTGCAAGTCACCAGTTTCCTGTCTCATTGAAATCAAGTAAAGAACATGCACTTTAGAACAATATGACTTATACATAGAAAGGACTTCATCTATAAGATAAAACATGCTTGTGTTAAAGACTAAAACAGGTTAGTGGGACACCCTGTTTTGAACTCCTTTATGGCATACGCAGTAAATTTTACCCACCCTGTGACGATCTCAAACGGAGGCAGTTCTATAGGCTGAAACTCCCCATTTTCATCACTGCTTTTTGCGTCTGCGCCTGCTGCCCCCTCACTTTCCCCATTCCTCTTCTCTTCATCTTTCTTTGGCTGCTCAGGGACCTTCTCTGGTTTCTTCTGGGGTTTTTCTGGCTTTTTTGCCGTATTCTCGTTCACCTTTTCCTTTTCTTTGTCCTTCTCACTATTCGTTTTGCTTTCCGCCTTCTTTTCTTTCCTCTTGACGCTGAACCGGCTGTTTCTGTCCGCCATGATTCTGTGCAAGTAGGTGACGGTGTCGGATGAAGAGCAGGGGTGAAAAGGAGAGAGAGAGACAGATGGGGAGGGGTGGAGGGTATAAGTGGAGTCATGACCCTAGTGCATTACAGAAATAGCACCTATTGTGTGCTAAGGTTGGAGTCAAAACATGTGCATATCTGACCAGGGTAGGGGGTAGGTGGCTCAGTTAACTAAGTCCCCTGCCTACAGTGGCCTGGCTATTAAAAGGCCAAATGACCAAACATGACTGACTGCCAGTGTGTGCGTGTGGTGAAAGGGACAAGACGAGCCTTAAATTTCTTCCATAATTTAGGCAATGTCCAACAAATGAAAGACAAACCAAACAGCGTGCACAAATGTGCCGCCTCAAGCACGAGTGCTTTTCAATCCATCAGGCTTTCTAACTGTCAGCAGGCCAGCAACAGGCAGGTTATTAATAACACTGCTTGGCTGAGTGTGCGTGTCTGTGTGTACGGGGTAACCAGGGCTTTCAAGATACTAAACACCGCTTCTGTTTGTGCCAACTCCGATGTCCTGCAGCCCATTAGGCATTAGGAAGGCCAGCTAAAGGGCACCTCAAATAGGAGAGTATTTGGAGCAGAGCAGCACAAGCAAATGCAAACTCAGTGTGTAAAAGAGGGTTTGTCTCTGTGCTGTGAATAAGAGTGCAAGAGTGTGCAGTGGCCTAGTGTGCATGTGCCCGTGAACAATCAATCTATGAAATCACCCTGCATCAATATGGTGCTTTGCTGAGGCCATCGTGCAGGGGAGAGGGAAGAATTGGTTTTGTAAGGGTGTGAGCATTTTGTGTGTCTGTGTGCGGATGGAAAATGTCCTTCTGCACTGCAGATGTAATAACTTGAGGTATAAGGACCAGGGAGGGAGTGAGGGGGCAGTTCAATTACAATTTCCTCCCCCTCCCCCGGTCTCACTGTCTGCCAAGTAATTCATTTCAGAGGCAATTACCAACAGGGCTGCATCCCAGCCCAGTCGTCTAACTCAAATGGATGAGCTGTCACAGCTGGGGAGGGGCAGGTGGGTGCCTCAAGCTGCTCCACATATACTAACAAAGAACAACAACAACACACCCATGGAAAGCTGGGAAAACACGCGCTTCAAAGATGAACACAGTGGCACGTCCACACGGATATCTAGTTCCATATCTAAATCCAGAGACGTCCCGGGGTGATAACCATTAAGATCACAGCAAATTATGATCTATGAGGGGATCTCTTTGTATCGCCCACAGATTAGCACATTGATTTTCAAAAACAAAAACTGTTACACTGGGTTTTCTCTTTTTTTTGCAGGTAATTATAATAAATAGATGTAAGCCTTGTGAGAGCACTATCAGGGGTTCATCTTCAGACTGACTGATGCTGTTGTTTATGGTCACTTTATTGATCATAGCTCCTTAATTGAGGCACTGAAGCGCTTCATCCCTTTAATGTGGTATTATAGAACAAATGTACAGTAGCTGCATGCAGTCCTGACATTTATTTCTCAGTTCTTTAGAAATAAGATTTTGTGAGGCTTGTTGCCTGTGATAAGGGAAGAGGGAGGGGGTGCAGGATGTGACTGCTGCCTGCCTGCTGACTCAAATTTAACTGTAATGGAATTATTGCAATTACCCAGCCTCCCTGCAGGCCCAGCCCAGAGTAAGAAAGCAAAAAAAGGCTAACACACACTACTTTATTCCCTGTTTTCCTTCATAGGGATGCTCTGCAAAATTATTTCAAAATATCTATGTGAAGTTCAACAAAGAAAAATCTTTGTCGTGGCACCAACAGTCATTCCTTGCTAGTCTTCTGTGACAGACAGGGTCAAACCCATTTCACTTCCTCAAAGTTCACATGAAATTGAAAAAAGGAGGGGGGGGTGCTGATAATAAAAATGAAATGAAATTCACCTCTTCTCTGAAGGATTGACAGAGGACGATATAAATAAGGGTCAAAATGATTTACATGAAGCACAATCCATGTCTTCTTCAAAATAAATACGAAGAATTTTGGCTTACGAAAGACCCTCTGGAACAAATTCATTTCGTAAGTCGGGGGTCCACCGTATATAACAAACAGCGTGTCACATGAGGACATGTGCATTCACTGACATCTGCAAACTGCACACACCCGCAGCGTTAAAGTAAGTGAAACTAATTTATTACCATCTCCCAGTGATGAGGCACACACACACACATAGTTAAAACAAAGATTGAACAGCGCATTAACATACTGTTGAGCAGTTGATGACTTCCTTTAAAAATAGCATCGAAATAATGAATCACAACCTAAAGCTAAAAAAAACACGAGTTGCTACAGTGTGCAAAACTTGACTAGCTGGTTATTGTTGGTTTGTCAGTGTTGACTGATGGATACATGAGAAAGAGGGAGATCTGTGGTTGTCTGGAGACCCTGATCAGGCAAAATAATGTCAAAGTAAATGCTTTAGTATGGATCTGCTTCCAGCAAACTCAGTCCACAGCATGTGGTGCGATAGTCTGTAGGCTACGAGGGGAAGCAGACAGCCATCCACGCCCGCTGTAGCCGGGAAAACCGATCTTGAGGATTAAAATGAGTTGCAGCTCTGAAATTCTTCTTGGTGATTCGTTCTATCTGATATGAAATCATGTGCAGTATGAGGATTATGTTATGGTGCTAGCTCAGGTTCCCTTAGAATGGTATGGAGGTTAGAATCCAAGAAGTTACTTAACTGCAAGTGTAAAGAGCTCTAAGTCCATAATAATCTGTAGTTGGCTTTGAGGTAGATGAGCGTCTCCAGGTTCTTTGGTAAGACACAGCCTCTCTCTGGCAGCAGGAAGCGTCCAGCTGTAGTGAAAATGCTCTCCACCACAGTACCACAAACAGGTATGGTAAAAGCTCTCTTGGCCACCTGGGCAAGCAGAGGGAAGTCAATAGCTTTACGTCGCCAGTAATGCAAAGCCTCCTCGTCTGTGGGTTCCTCACGTAGGTAGATAGCCAATTCCTGTTCTAGGCTCTTGGCCTGTGTTGTGGGTCTCTGCTTGATGAAAGAGAACAACTTGCAGGGCCGAGAAAGTGAGGAGATCGGTGATGGAGCTGGAGCAGGAGGAGTGTGGGACTGTGGATGAAGGTCTGTGTTGAGATTTACGGGGCTGGAGGCTGTGGAGTGTTTGGATACCTCCTCTATGATAACTTGTCTGTGCCAGTCAGGGTTACTGCTCCAAGTAAGTTTGAACTGGGGGTCCAGGGTGGTGGCAGTGATGTAGAGGGGGTTCTCCAGGATAGGCGCAAGGAGACGCTCTACAGCCTGGCTGAGGCCCACAACCAGGGAGGGGCAGTGGGGGGTGGACGTCTCGGACAGATGCTTGCGGAGGCCGAGAACACAAGGCAGAGCGAGACTGATAGACACATGTCTGTCCGTCTGTGCGTCTGCTTGTCTGTCTCCGTGCACCATATCCCAGGCCTCAGTGAAGGGCTCCAGAGTGTCCGTGAACTCCCTCAGCAGGGCTCTCTCTGTACCACCCAGCCCCAGTTCCCCTGGACCGCTCATCTCCTCCAGGAAATCCACAGAGTCCAGCAGCCGCCGAAGGACCTTTATCAAAGCAGACAAATACATAAAGATTATTAACGATGCCAACCAAGACTGTGGTCATATCTCAGTGTCATAATGTAAACCTTGAATTAATGGTATTATGCATTTATTTTGCTAGCCACACTTTCTTTGTGCACCTTCTGCTTAACATACTGCTCATGTTAAATGTTTGAAGCTGATGCAATCTGTTTATTTGGTGACATTACTAATATGCAACCCTAACATTAACTTGCCTTAAGCTGAGCAGCCCAGTCTTGTGCTGCCTCTGGGAAATTTCCTTGTCCCCCCATCATCAACCCTGGACCATCGAACACTTGGCTGAGCTTCTCAGGTGGGACGGCAGAGGTAATGTAGTTGTAGAAACAGGCTGCCTTTGCCAGTGTGGACGAGAGCTGTGGACAAGAGCGCAGCCCTTCCCTGACACACTGTTCAAGAGAGCGAGAGAAACAGTCCACCCGAGAAACGCCCAAACCCTGCTCCCATGTGTATTCCCATTCTCCTTCTTCTCCAGCGTCGCCGTGGCCATTCCTGATCTCTTCTCGCTCCACATTGTTACTACCGTCCACCTCTTCTTCATCATTTCCATCTTGGCCGTTACCGAGAGGAGGTGAAAGCAGAAAACCGGGAAGGCAGCATGGCTTTCCGCTTGTTCTCGTCGGCAGGAGAGGGTCTGCCACAACACGAAATGCTCTGCCTGACACGCCATGAGAGTGACATACTTCATCAAATTCGGAAAGTATGCGATTCCCAGAGCTGCCACCAGTCAGTGGAAGGCACGCCAGGAGAGCTGAGCGCATTTGCCACTCAGATGTAAGAAAATGGCAGGTGACACCAAGGTACCTATAGAGAGAGAGAAGTGGAGTCTTCAGTAAAGGGATTCAAACCAAGTTTCCATTTTGTAGTTTCTGGCTTGTTTTACCTCCTTACCCTGAAGTGACTCCAGATAATCCTCCCCAGAGATCCAGGCTGAGGCTAAGGGCGTGTGCTGAGGCCAAGGCCTGACGGGTGGCCAGCTGGGCCTGGTAGGCGTAGGCTGGAAGAAGTTGGCTTTGGATGTAATGCTGGGGCTCAGGGGTGTAACGTGGCTCCAGGAGCTGAAGCAACTCTCTGAAGCCTTGATTTTCCACTATGGACACTGGCTGGAGATCACGCACGATCATCTTAGCTATAGCCTCAGAAATCAGAACCTGTAGTTTAAAAAGAAACACCACAAATTGCACTTTTTAAAAATAGCTAATGATTCTACTGCAATGTCTCAATAAATCATCTGTTACATTTGCAACATTGCAAGCTCCAGCGCTAACGGGCTACAACACACCTGACGTGGATCATGTCTGTCAAATTTGGTCACCCCTCCTCCAGAGCCTCCTCCTACTCCTCCCTCAAGAGTTCCCATTCCTCCAACAACTCCACTTGCTACTCCTCCACCTCCTCCTCCCACTCCAGCACTAATAGGGAGTGTGTAGCGGGTATTCCCTCCATTGGCGTTGAAACTGTGCAGGGAAGCAGAGGAGTAGCCCTCTCTCTTCATATCCTTCCTTTTGACAAAGTCATCATACATAGCCTGGTGCTTACGCTGAATGGAGAGAGACAGAGGAGCATGAGGTTGTTATAGTTCATTTCTATACCTCTACACAGCATGCTGAGTACATTTCTGCAGGAGATGATAAGGTATAGGTAACCCCCATCCCTCCCCTCCACTCTGTTTCCCCTTGCAGAGAAGCAACAGACTGCCTGTACAGTCAGGTTTTTACAGCTAATCCTCCAGAGCTGTCGTAGAGCCAGCTGCTTCTGCTGATCCTGACAAGAACAAGATGAGCCAGATGTTAACAGCCACATGTACAATTTTATTCGGTTACCTTAAGGTGCGTTACGAAGTTGGACGTGACGCTCCGTTTCGCCTGGATCCTGGTGCCACAAGCCTTACAGTTGGACTCGATTTTCCCATTTTCCCCTTCGAACACAATGTTAAAGTAATCCAGAATAGAGACCTTGGAAACTGACGCCATTGGAGCAGACAGTTCCTCCGCTCCGGAGTGAAATCAACTTGCAATCAAGGGCAATCTGAGTCCGAGGTATCAATCTCACCTCGCCTCTGATCATGAGCGCAGGCCTGAGTGTTTACTTCTCAGTCCCTTATCACACATCACAAATGTTGCTCCCAGTTGCGCAGACAAAAGAAAAATTGTATTTCGAGCAGGAGTTGCGTCGCTCGCACGTCCAAAATCGGCCACGATCAGGCTGCACAGTCTGCTGCGGATGTCTGGACACATCAATAATAACACTGAGGCCACATCCGTTGTTTCTGCGCTCCCATCCGTCGTTCGGACGCAAAGCGCTGCGTTTCACGGAGGCATATAGGGAGTATTATAATTGGACCAGGAAGTACACACAATAAACGGGACTTTCGGTTCCCATTTCGGTAGTTCCCGGTAATGTTCGGCTGTCCCCAGTGAAACTGCTGGCGTCGGAGGGTGGTGGCGCTCGGTCAAATGTTTTCAATTATGCTCATGTCGGTATGATAACAGCCAGAGTTTCTCCGGATGTACAGCATCATTCCCCAAAAATGTAAATTAGGTCTGCGTCTCTGGCTTGGTAATAATATAAATAGAAAACACTCATTACTGACTTGCACATAGCATCGTGTCGTGTTTTACATATGAAACATGGTGGGTGTGAAAATTCTGAGCGCATTTTAAAGACAATAAATCACGGTGACTTTTACTTTCCATAATATTCAGTAAACACAACAAAACACATCTTTCAGCTTTTCGTGTGTTTTTAAACGGGGTTTTGCGGAGACGTGGGATGTAAATGTGTGTTGACTTGTTGTTAGGCTATAAATACAAGACGTAATAGTCAACACAAAGAGGTTCAGACATTTTTAATATGATTGAGGTATATTTTTTAATTTAATGTGATTTCATTTTCAAAAATTGTTGGTTCATCTGTATATTTCATGTATATAATTACTCGATATATTTTTACATTTTAGTATTCAGCATTTTTGGGCTCCACAAGCAATACGTCTGGAAAGAAAATGCAGAGAATATACTATTTCTAATCTATTTCACAAACAACATCTATGAAACATTTCCACAAGCTGCCAACCCTGAACTTTTTTTAATTAATGGATTGTGTTTGATAAAATAAAGTTACACTTTTATTAACAATTCATAAAGTAATTAGTTACAGCACACACACAAAAACAGGCAGCCTTATGCCAAAGCACTGCTTGCCATTTATTGAAAACATTTAAACAGGTTCTGCTAACATTTTATGATTTTACAACATGTGTAATAAGACCATTTTCACAAACACATCCATCTCAATTTAAAGGAAAAAAAGAGATGAAATAAATAAATTACCAATGATTTCCACAGAAAGCTTGAACTGCTGGGATCTGCTCGTCCAGCTCCACCAGGAAGCTCTCTTTTTAGTTAACGAGCCCCTGAAGCATCATCTACTGACTGTCCTTGGCTGAAAGCTGTTTTTCAGCCTCCTCCTGCTTTGACTCAGCAGAAGTATTATGTCTGCTACCTTGTCCAGCTGAGTTGCTGAGCCTTTCCCCTCGAGTGTGCTTGTTTTGCAAGCTGTGTTTCAGCTCCTGTCTGGCGCTCAAAACTGCAGCCTGGAGTGCTGCGATCTCAGCAGACAGTTCTATTACTGTAATGACAGAAAACAACAATTAAATTGGTGAGTGGTGGAGCAGCAGAACAGCAGGAGCTTTCTCCTACCTTCAAGAAATATCTTTGCCCATATCCAAATTTACTTATGCAACAGAAGCTGTAGCCATCGTGCTGTGAGTATACACAGGACTCTGGAAACCTCTATTCATCTCTAACAAGCTGCACAAAGCAAACCTTGATTCATATGCATATGAGTTAAGGTTTGCATATCTAGAGTCTTGCATTACATGGTAATAGACACAATAATAAAAAAGGCGTTTTATGTGCTGCAGATTATATTGCACGTGTTCTCTTTATGTTTTTCAGTTTTCCTGTGTTTTATTTCTCTGTAGCATTTTTTTTTCCTAAAAGCTATTCATGCATATCGTCATTTTTGTAGATTTGTATATTTTTTGTGTTTGTGGTTGCGATCTCTCTAGCTGCATTGTTTTGAGATGGCAATACTGGCACATATGGATCAAATTCAAAGACTGGTTCATCTGATATATGTCCAGAAGTAGTCACATGTTACTCCACATGGTTCCTGTTATACTTCTGTGAAGTCAACCAGCTGGGACACATGTGTAGTATAAGATAATTTCTCTGCATTCGCACGGACCCTCGTGCTCACCATCCGATCATGAAATTTCCATCTCAGATGACAGCAGACCCTAGCCTATTTGCAGACATTGAAAGTATAATCTCATCCATAGTTGAGGCAGAGTAGGTTTCACCTGAAACCATAACACTAAGATGTCCTTGGGCATGTAACATACCTTGCTTGAAAGATGATTGTGCATGTTTTAGAGACTGTGGCACCAAAACTCCAAACCACTTCAGTGGGTCTTGCTGAGGATTCTGGTCACGTTTTCCAGCTGGAGCTTTCTCGCTACCAGTGCTCTCGCTTTCCTCTTTTTCTCCGATCTCTCTTTTTGGTCTGTTTCTTCTCCTGACACCTTGTAAATCAAATAGTGTCATCAATAACAGAGTTAATAGTAGACATCAACGACACACATCTTTAATACTGCATCACCTTCTTCTTGAGGTCCTATATCCTCTATAGCTCTCTGATCTTTTCCAGACTCTTTACGACACGTTTGTGTACATCTTTCAGTGGTGAATTGCACCTCACCATTGTCCAGTGTCCTGTTACATACAAATATACGTTTTAAAAGAGCCTTTTAAACAAATTAAAGTGATCAACAGACTTTTCATTTTTCATAAAAATTACTGATTCCTCACCTAGTTTGAACACAGACTAGTGGCTCAATCTCACTTGCATACTGAAGTGCAGAGACTTGTTTGTTTCCCATCGTATATCGTGCCTTGCTCATAGAAAACCACCCCTGAGGGGAAAATGGTAATGTCAAATTATACAGGCAGAATGTAAAAAAAGAGCATTTTTATTACAAACCTTTTTTGGGTAAATTTATTTTTGAAAATCCTTATATGGCTTTTTATGGAATTTAAACACAGTCAACATAGCCCTAAAGTCTGTTAATATACCACACTAAGATATTTCCCATTATATAACACCTACAGCCCAAAATGCCATATACATTTTGATTTCTTTTCTATATTTTTACCTACACATTCTTAGGGAGCAAAAACTGAACTTAAATGTCTGATGTTGGCTATTTATCAACAAGGACACTACAGGTACCTGCTCTATGAGAGAGTTGAAAGTGGCTCGCTTCTCCTCCAGTAACTCCAGCTGCTCCATGAAACGAAGCAGCTTTTCGTCCAGTAACAAAGAAGATTCCTCTGATTCTGACACACCCATACTCACTCTCTGCGCCAATTTAAGCCTCCTTCGCGGGTAGTCTTTACCGCTATTTTGATGTACAACGTTTGAGTAAACCGAACAGAATCTGTTGAGTGCTTCCGTGTACCGTCATGTGACACGTAACCACGTGGTATACACCACGTGTTCATATATCAAACGTACAGAAAATACTAATACCAAACATATCGCTAATACACTTGTGAAGTGTGACTTTGAATCATTTATGAGTCCTGGAATCCTATGTATTGTTATGGAAATGGACTCGAAGAAACGCTGTACGAAAGCAATAATATTGAGATATTGTTAAGATTACCCTTCCCATAAATTTTTGTTGCTGTTTTACAGTCACTGACTTTCTAAGTCACTAAGTAAATTGTCGAATCTCATTAAAGTATGAATACAAAACATTTTGTTCCAAATTTGATAAAACCATAAAACCAAAAAAAACAAAAAAAAAAACGAAGTTCCCATACCGGGAGTCGAACCCGGGCCGCCTGGGTGAAAACCAGGAATCCTAACCGCTAGACCATATGGGAGCAATAACGGCCCCGACTACATATCTATAGATGAAGGATATATATGAAACTGTGACTTATTTGTACATATATTTAGTATTTAAGTGACATTTAATATTTACTACTGTTCCTCCTTTTTGTAGCTTTGACAGGTACCATCTGAAGAACTCATTAAAAAAACAGCTTAAAAAAACTTTAGCTAAGATGAAAACGACTCTCAGTATTAAAAAAGAAACTATTTATGCAGGACTCACATTAGAATATTAATTAATTAAACTATTTTTAACGGAAAGCAGATCCGCACACGGTCACAACGTCACTTTAAACAGCAGTCGTCTGCCGCGAGACGTCAAACCACTCTTCGACGACGCAGCTCACACAGTTACATATACGCTTCTGCTTCACTGTTGAGCATGTCTCCCAGTAGCGCGCCGTGATCGTATAGTGGTTAGTACTCTGCGTTGTGGCCGCAGCAACCCCGGTTCGAATCCGGGTCACGGCAGGGTTAAAACCCTGGCACGGCTTGGGACGACTCTTTTTCTTACTATGCCGTAAAGAGCAAATTTTGTTTCGTATACTTTAAAGTAAAAATGTAAGGTTTTTAGGGTAATTACAAGTCTTTCCTTTAACCTATTTAGACCAAATGATCATCGGAAATCACATGGGTGCACTCCATGTTAGGTTTGTATATTTAAGAGGGCTTTACTTCAGCTACATTTTGTTTCTCGTCATTTTCAGTCCATGCGAGTGAAAGGTTAACTGTAAATATTTCCTTACTAAATCATTATCAGATAGAGCATCTTCCGATTGAAGGCCATTTTCTACCCTACCCTAAAATATTGTATGACTTTCGCCTTGAAAAAGAGGGCTGATCCCTTTTCATTGGTAGATGTCATAGACAACGTCCATGTTCCGAGAGGAAGAGCCAATCAGTGAGCCAGTAGATCTCATGTGCAATAGCTCTATGCTTAAAGATGTTTGATTGGCTGTTGTGATCCACAGGTAACGTCCCCCAGGCACGGAGTTCCTCGTTTGAGTTTATGTGCGCGGGTATGTTAGATAGCAGTGAATCTCTGACCTGCTGTGTGTTAGGTCAAATTACCTGTGGAGCTGAACACCCATTTGGTGGCATCTACGGTAAGGATAAAAGCACACCGATGAACTTCTCACATAAAACGCTACACTTTTAACTCTGTGAATTAACTAGAACAGAATGTAATATAATGTTTAACTCTACACTTTTAAGTCTAGTGCTGATTATGTTTCTGTATTCAAACAGATAATGGACTCCTCTGAAGCATCTCATCACCCTTACTGGCCTCGGGACCTTTCAATTCCCACTTATGTGGCCAACGATCGGTCGATGTCAGAGATTCTGGTGTTTCTGTTTTCTGTGTCTGGGCTGTTTATGCTGGTGACCTGGCTGATCACCGGCCAGGCCACCAGCAGGCTGGGCGCATGGAGGCGCCTGGCTGTGTGCTGGTTTGCTGTTTGTGGCTTCATCCATTGTGTAATCGAGGGCTGGTTCTCGCTATATTATGATATAATTCCAGGAGATCAGCGCTTTCTGTCACAGCTGTGTGAGTACTAACGGAGAACATGTGTTTAGAAAAATGCATAACCTACCTGTCGTGTGTGTGTGTGTGTGTGTGTGTGTGTGTGTGTGTGTGTGTGTGTGTGTGTGTGTAAAATCTGGTCAATGTGTTTTATGTTTTTCTCTCACAGGGAAAGAGTACTGCAAGGGAGACAGTCGATATGCAATGTAAGCTCATTTCTGCTCTCAATTTTGTGCATAAAAATGATTTTAAAAAGTTGCGATTGATGTTTCTTTTCTCTCTAGTGCTGATAACTTTACTGTTTGTATGGAGACTGTGACTGCTTGGTTGTGGGGTCCATTCAGCTTTTGGGCTGTTTATGCCTTTTTAACCAATAAGCCCTACAGATTTCTCCTGCAGCTCATCATTTCAGTAGGTAAGACGGGACAGAAGCCATCTTCATGCCAACCTCAGATGGAAATAAATTGTTGCTTAATTGTAGCTTTATTTTGTCTTCTCACGTAATCTGACTCAGGCCAGGCATATGGAGCGGTACTCTACTTCTTCACAGAGCACAGAGATGGCTACGCCCACAGCGAGCTGGGACATCCAATCTACTTCTGGTTCTACTTTGTGTTTATGAACACCCTGTGGATCGTCATACCGCTGGCGCTCATTTTGGATGCATGGAAACATCTGTCAGCAGCCCAGAGGCAAACGGACAGCACAAAGTCTCAGAAGAATAAGAAGAACTGAGTGTGTGCGTGTATGGGAGGGGGGGGGGCATTTAATACTGCAACATTACATCTCTGTCATTATGAGACTTTGCTGACATTCATATTGATAAAGTAATAGTTCCTTGATTTTTCTCTTTTTTTTTACTTGGCAACTTCTTTTCTGAGAAGAGCAAAATAAGCCACATGTGACCACTTTCATTTTTCTCTATATTTTTTATAATTTATATGATCAGACTGAACATTTCATTACGATGAAGATAGATTCATCACCCACCCCCCCCATTAAAACACAGCTTTTACAAACACATTTTATTTTGGATTACATTATCACATAATTTTACCTTTCGCACAGAAACAAAATGATTCAAGGAAGCCATATTGTCATTTGCATCACATGTCTACATGAGGTGGAATGAAACACGGTCCCGGAGCGAAAAGAAACAATAACGAAGAAACAGAATTTAAAAAGTGATACATAAATAAAACATAATAGAAAAACAGCAACAACCTGAGTTTGGATGTAGAAATGTAGCAGCAAAAGAGCATGATGACCAGCACTGATAAAGTGGTGGTGTCAGTAAGTGTCAGTAGTGATTAAGGTGCTACAATAACAGTTCTTGTGCATTATGCATTGAGAAGTCTCACAGCTTCTGAAATGAAACTGTTTCTCAGTCTGGTGGCATTTAACGCTCCTCAGCCTCCTGCCTGAGGGGACAACGAGTGAGTGTGCTGGGTGAGTGGGGTCCTTCATGATACAGGTGTCCCTGTAGAGCTCAGTCCAAGAGTCAGTCATTTATCAACAAGTGTCTGTGGGATCATTGTGTTGAAAGCAGATGAGAAGTCCACGAAGAGCATACGGATGTAAGAATGTTTCTGCTCTGAGGGTGAGAGTGGTGTGAACCACATTACCAGTATGAAAATTATTAGCCTGCTCTGATGCTAACAGTGAACTGTGTATCCTTTTTGCTGGAGTCATTTCTTGTAGCCATCCCAACCTCCTTCACATTTGATCGATTTGCAGTGTTTACAGTGTATTAGCTGGAGGAGTTGTACAGGGAGATGGCCACGGACAGGAATCATTTCCTGCGTGGTTCAGTGGTGCTTTTTGGTAATCTCAGTCTCTCAATGAACGTGTGACCAGCCAGCATGTCATGGACTGCGTGGGAGGTATCCAGCATTGTCTTTATCTTGGAGAGCATCCATCTGAGCTCCATCCACACAAATTACTCTCCATGCGGATCAGTCAACCTGCTGCCCAGCACTTGGAAACGCAGTGAACACTTTGTAAGCATCAACGATTGCTTTTCTCACATTTAAACCGATGCTTTCTCAAGTGGCAGCTCAAAACCTTGCTTAGGTTTTTATAACGTATGTAAACTGGAAGATAACCCTCAGTTTTAACTTGATTTTACAAGCTTTGACGTTAACAAAGTTAAAACACATCATTGCTCAGCAGTGGTTTGTGTTGTGGTTAGATGGGTAAAAAAGTTGATCCCAGTATTTATTTTTACCCTGAAATAATTATCTTTCTTAATTAGTATGTTTAGAAATGGTATTGTGGAGGTAAACACAGACGACACGAGAACTCTCGATTCTAACTCCTGCTTTATTCCTCATCACAACAGAACTGACTACGTTTCGCTCCAAAACACAGCAACAGACTTTCTTTACACTGGGTGTGAGTGGAGCCCTCTAGTGGTCCACCACACAATGTCTTTGCGAACATTTTGACAAAAACTTTAAATTTCTAATTTTTTCACATGGAATTGTCTGAATTATTTCTTTGTCACGTGGCCAACATTACAGACTTTAGTGGATTACACCATTTCCAGCTCATAATGAACATTTGGGGCTTATGCATGTTTGAACCAAACTGACTTCACATAACTGCAGCGATTTACTTATTTAAAGGCATTCGCCTCTGAACTCGGAAGATAATTAAAACCAAGCTGAAATAAGTCGACGTTCTACTTAACGAGAATGCATAATGTAGGTTTGAGTATATTCACGTGGGTGAAACGGAACCATACAACTGAGGGGCTAAATCACGTCACGTATTAAACTCGACGAGTTAAGACAGGCTAAGCTCTTCTCAAACTAATCACGCATCAGGAATGAAAACATCTTTTTTTTTTGCCTTGTAGCCAATTTACAAGTTTGTAGACCCTGGTAACCTTCAACACCGTGTGCCGAAATAGCTCAGTTGGGAGAGCGTTAGACTGAAGATCTAAAGGTCCCTGGTTCGATCCCGGGTTTCGGCATTTTGATGCAACCGTGTATTTGGGTGTGTCGGCTTTCCACCCGGCGGGGAGTAAAACGTACAAGAA
>NW_024582370.1:1282006-1289550 GCF_018398535.1 Haplochromis burtoni
TCTACATCACAGTGGCTTTATTTTAGATCGAGGCAGTGGTTGTTAATGCACTTACATTTAATGGGGAATCATGAGAACACACATTTCTCTCTACTGATATTTTATCTTGAGCTGAACATTTTGCTTAGTCTCAGTCCCAGCTGTGCATTTGTTGCTTTCTCTCTACTTGCAATATCTTTAAGCGCTTTCAGAGCAGCAGGCATTTCTGGCTGCAGCTCCAGCAGTTTCCTAAATGCCTGTTTGGCCTCTTCCAATTCATTCACAATCTGGCATGCTTTCCCCAGCCGGTACCAGGCTTTGGCACAGCCGGGTTCCAGCTGAGTGGCTTTAGCAGCATTGGCCTTAGCCCGCTCTGGTTGGTTCAGTTTTAGCTGGCACAGGGACAAGTTGGAGTGGAGGTCAGCTTTCATTTTGTTGAGTTCTTCAGCTGAAGGATCAAGTGTTTCCAGAGTTGCTTCTCTCTGCTCCTCAGCTTCATACTCCCATCCCTTTTTCGCCACATCTCTAACGTGATTACAAAAAGTGATGACTAGTTTCATGGCCTTGCTGTAGCTGTCCGCAGCCCCCCACAAATCCTCGCTCCTGAATCTCACCCCGCCCGTGTCCTTGTGTGACTTGACCCATTCCCATTTTTCACCAGGAGACATCTCCCAGGCTTCCTTGCCTGGTGTGAAAGCTTGCAATTCCACTGTGGCAAAAAAGGAAAGGCTTTCATCTGAGGGTCGGGGAACAGCAGCAGCATCTGGTCCAGTTTCCAAAGGAGAAAGCTGTATCTGGGTAGCAAAATACAATGTTAAGACCTTTCATCTTTACATGTTTGACAGTTAAAAACAAAACCAAGGAGAAACACGACAGAGCATCGGTCATTTAGCCATCACGATTTCATCAAGAAAGATGGAGGGAAAGATCATTTAAACAAAACAGTATTTACACAGGTTGAGAGAAATGTGTGTTTTAGGATGAGCTATCAAATGATGGTCAGCCAGAAATTAGAGATCAATTTGAGAAATTGGAGATATTAATTTAAGATACAAAGAGTATTTTTAAGGTGTTCGGGGGGAGAAGACAACAGAAGGAAATTTTACTTTAAGCATCAGCTAGCTAGGACAACACAAAGATTATTGAGTCCAACGGTTAGGAGTATACGACTGTGGAAGCCTCTTCATTATAATTTAAAGAGTTGTATAAATTTACATTGTTTTAAAAAGTGTTACATGTCTAAAACGATAACTCAATATGAAGAATGTGAATGAAATTGGAGTTAATTGAAAAAGGATCCATTATTTTTTTGCCTCGTTTATTTTATATATATATTATTCTGGTATATTCTGATTGGAAATGTGTTGTTAGGACCGGAGATAAATGTTAATGTTAGTTTGTTCCTTGATTTTTGGTGCCCACTTGCAATATAAGTTGGATTGTAGATAGGCGGCAGGGTTTAATAAGAATATATTCTTCTTCCTGCTGCTTTTCACACGTGGTTGCAGTGCTTTACTGATAGAAAGTGTGGTTGGTTTGTCTGAAAGAACTAACTGTGCAAACTGTTGACCAAGTGTGGAATAAATAAATAAATAAGAAACACTGTGGAGGTCAAGCAGTGCCAAAATTAAAGAAATTAAATACATCTATCAATAAGGGGCCAATGTGTCACAAATTAATTAATGCTGAAATAATTAATTAAATTTCAATTTATTAAAATATCAATTAATTTTATTTTACACATATTTAAGTATTTGTCTATTTAATTCATTTTTTCATGGCTCCTTTGCTGCAACAATTTAAATCATCACTGCGGCTCGTCAACTGACCCTGACGTCTGATTGGTTATCATTTACTGCAAGCTAAGATTGATCCCAGACTTGATACAGTGGACTTGGAGACAGATAGCCCAGAATGCATATAGTACAGAATACAAACTGTAAAGAAAGTTTTCAAATACTCCTGTTTCTGTGACACCAAATACACTTTAAGCTTTTCTTATTTCATGAAGTTTACATTTATTTTTTCTGCCTCATCCATCAAAAAACAGAATACCGAAACAAAGACTTCAATACTCAGTTAAATCTTACCTCACACTTCTCCCCAGCTCTCATTCCCTCCAAACACGCCTCTGTGATATCACACTGACCATCCCCCAGCCTCAGTGTTGTCCAGTCACCCAGTGGGACCTGCAGCACAGAGTCTTTACACCTCACAAAGGGTGTGGTACCAGATTCAGTAAGTTCAGCGGTGAACGGATCAGGCTGGGCTGGCAGCTTCTCACCTGTTTTTTCACATGCTACATTCTCTGCTTCATCATTGTTAGCTTTGAGACGCACTCGGACTCTACACAGCGAACCCAACCTTGGACAATTATTCGATGAAATTGCTGTAAGATACAAAGAAACATTTGTTAGCTGGAGTAAAGAAAACTCATTCATTATAACAAGGAACAAATGAGTATCATACGTGTTACACCTGCTGGATCAGAAGCTGTCTGCTGACTGTTTAGTCGCTTTTGGTGGACCTTCCAGAGGCCTCGGGGACACACAGAGACCCAGGAGGTGTTGCAAACGCTATCATGATCACTTTCAGTATGTAGTGTTTCTGGAGGGTAATCGGGCTCCATCACTGGATAAAATAATAAGAAAGAAAAGTTTACCACATGTTATGTTCATACATTCATTTAAGACAATAAACAGCTTTCTAAGGTCACATGACACGACCATCTTTATTCTTCAACATAGCTCGAAGTCTGTTAGCCAAGCTTTTCTCATTTCTTTACTTTTTCAGGAACATTTGTCCAGGTTTCTTACAGGACATTTAAAGCTCTTCTCTGGATGTTGGCTGCTTTTCAGAATACTTGTGTGTTTTTCTATTCAGGTATGCTTTTAGTGCTTTGCAGTGTGTTTGGGATCATTGCAATTCAGAAAAATGAAGCTGTTGTGAATCAGATCCTTTCAGCATGATAGCGCACGATGGATCTAAATCTGACTGTACTTTTTTGCATTTATATTTCCTTCAATTTTGACAAACTCACAACACATCGTGTCTCAAATGCCGCACAAAACCATTACCGAACCCTCACCGTGTTTTATAGATGGATGTGGACACTTACTGCACCTCTCTCAGGCCCTGTGTCAGGGCTTTGCTGGATGCAACCTTTGCATGATTATTTTTAAGGACACACCGCAAGTCCATTAGATTTAAGCAACCATACTGTTATTACTGCAATGTTACATAGCTGACTGTTGACAACAATCACCAACAGGTCAGGGACATTCAACTAAGCGTCGCCAATACTACTACTGATAGATAGCACTGTTTTAGCTAGCACGCACATTAACACGCCCCAGCAACGTTAGAACGATAACTAGCATCAGGTAGCTATCGTGCAAGTCCACAGGACCTGAATTTAACTATTCTACATTATACGAGCGATAGTCAGTTGGTGCCTATAGCTCACAAATGTCCAACTTACCTCATATAAATGCATAAAAGTTGGTATCTGCTATTCCAATAATCTAAAAGAAATAAAGATGGCAGATTACCAGTGATGACACGAAAACAAACACCTTACAGTGATCGCTTTCTTCTTCGCTTTCTGTTAGTGCGCCTTCTTCTTCTTCTTTGTGTGTAGTGGCGGATGAAAGGCAACTGCTATGTTCCGCCCCCTACCGCACTGAAGTATATTCATGTTGGCTGTTTCAGCCGAAATGTAGGCCCCTTTACGCGCCCTCGTGGGCCATGAAGGTATTGCAGGTGGGCAAAAACCCAAGCAATCATGTGTTACCTGCAAATATCACCTGCTCATATACTTCAAATGATTACAATGAAATAGTTTTTATTACTTTTTTTAGGTAATAAAAAAATGTCAATATTACATGCTTCAGATCATCAGGCAAATTTTAACATTAGACAAAGATAACTGGAGTATTTACAGAATGGAGTTATCATAATTGGAAATGACTATGGCAAATATAAACATGCAAATAGATTTTTTTCACAGGACTGTATGTCTGGCACATTTCTGAAGTTCACATCTCAGAAAGTTTTTCACCCCAATGTTCAGCACAAAGTTACGCCCATGCACTGGTGTCCCTGGGAGGACCAAAACATTTGAATTTTTAATACTACTAATCGGTCAGAAATACAAAACAATGAGGTCATACCATTAAGGAAAAAGTTGATTGGTTAAGTCATAAAAAATTGGATTGATTAACCCCCCCGCAAATAATTGATATTTCACAATTGTCATAACAGTAGGATGATGCACAGGATTTGAGAATTGCACCAAAGCAATTCAGAATGTTTGAAAATTGTAAAGACATAACTTTCCAGTAGGGGTCGCTCTCTCACCAGCAATATAACACAGCTGTGATCAGTACAGTATGGGCCACATTGTAGAACCGTGCCCTCTTTATTGACCAGCTGAATGTACTTTAGTTTCAGTTTGTTGCAATGTGATGTTTTTTAAATCGTGCATAAACCCTGTCTGCATGAATTCAGAGTCAAAGAAAAGGGAAAAAATGCTTTGTTTCACTGAATACAAAAGGCCAGTCCATTTCATTGTGCTTATAGTACACATTTTTTTTACTGTAGAGGTAAAAGTCATGGTGAAAGCATATAAAAGTTACCCCATGTTGGGGCACTTACATGGTGGCGAGCATGTAAAGTCCACACCGAAGGGCTCCAGTGTGCCAGTGAGTTTGAACCGAGGACCTTCTTGCTCAGAGGTGACACCCTGCCACCATCCCACCGCAGTGAGAGGAGATACATATGAAAAGTTCTGGTTGCATTCTGAAGTGAGCTGTTGTCCTGCTGACTGTTGCATGCTTATGAAATGGCTTAAAAACGTGAAAAAATGAAGCTGTCATTATACATTTATGACAACAAAATCAAAAGTGCGTCATCTAACTCACCATCTTTTCTGGTTTTCTCACACACAAACCAGAACCAGAAGCAGAGCTTCTTTAATCTTTCTCCATCCGTTACCCATTCCAATTCTTTCTCTTAACTCTCTTCGGATTCTGGTATTGACCCTCTCCTTCAACCCCCCTCACCTTCCTATTGGCTCCCACTGACTTCCCAGCTGGCCTCTTGTGAAACATCCCTGTGGGTAAGTTCAGAAGCATGTATCCCAGGCCGCTCCACGTTCCCTAGAAGGGCGGTAAAACCGGCTTCGAGTTGGGTTCCAGGGAACAGCTGCAAAATCAGGAGCCAGAGCTGAGCACTGCCAGGAGGGCTGGTACGACTTCGGCTCGCCTCTCCGAGGGGTTCAACATGCGTCATTCAGGGAAAAGGTGGAATATGACAGGTGAACAAAAAAAGACAAATCTGCCGGGAAAGAAGAGATAAAAGAGAAAATCAGAACAAAGGAAACAGAGGATAGATGGTCTCCAGGGAACAAGAGAACACCTGCATTGTTTGTGTATGTGTGTTTATTTGTTAACTTATTTGTTAACCTCTGATTATTAGCAACAACCCCCCACAGTGGGTGTACACAGGTTACTTTTTGCCCCACATTTTATTTGTTCTGTCTGGTCATCCTAGACTGAAGCTCATCAACACTGTGCATTGATGAGAGAATCAGTCTGCCAAGCTCCAAAACCTAATTTCCCAACCATAAACGCTATGCATTGAGCAGGTCTAGCATTCTGCTTGTGTTTGTTTTTTTCCTCATGAAAGCGACGGCTAGCTCGCCTGTAATCCCTCTATCACACATTCCCCAACACTCTCTCGACAGGAACAACACACACACACACCACACACACACACACAACACACACACACACACACCACACACTCAGCACACTCACATCACACACACACACACACACACACACTCACACACACACCACACACCAACAAATAACATAAAACCTCTGCGACCCTGGCCGGCCAGAGGCGAACTCGTAAACAGATCGGGCCACACGACACAGTGTTTATCCCTCACAGGGAGAGGGACTGCTGCACACACTGCCGTCGCTGAGTGTTTAACCGGAGCTAGTTTTGCTCCCTCTGGCCTGTTTGTTGTTCCTATTGAGAAACATTGACAATAGGATCAGATTTTAAAATGTTAGCTCAGTGTGAAGACAGAACTTTATACTAAGTGGTTCCCATGCTTGTTCACGCATGGGAAAATCTAGCTATGCTAAAGGAAATCTCATGACTCCTCCACACTGTGACTGTGTTCAAAAATGATAAGTCAAAAAAAAAAAAAAGATAAGCCACAAACTTATTGGGCCACTGGGAAAAAGTATAGTGTACAAATGTGGTGTCAATCAAAGAGTGCAATTTATTAAGGTTTCCAGGTTAAGTGGAGATCAAGGCTGATCCTATGGCTGATTAGAGCCACTGAAATTATAGGTTCAAGAGAGCTGGTGAAAGGGTGAGAGACATTGTTTTACCACTAACATGATGCATATCTGGTGCGCTGTTTCTCTCACTGTCTTAGATGTGCTGCTTTCGGACAGATCAATACAAAGCAAAGGCGGTCTTGGTCCACAGCCTTGTAATTCAGACGGACTGCCAGCAGAATTGCACAAGAAGTAAAATATTGTTTTTCTCTTCCATTAGCAGTTATGGAGCATAGTCTGCCAGGTCAGAGCCATCTATCTACATTATAACGTCATGATGAGATTGCTTCAACTGCAAGGGGAAAGACAGGCTCTCAGTCGAATTCCCATGTAAGACATAGTATTGCTTGTGTGGCAGATGTGAGTGAGGCAGCTCATTAAAGTCAGGCTCCTCTGAAAATGTTACCTATGCTACTTATTACCAACATTAATAATTGTGCCATCAGGAAGTGCATGGTTTATGGCAGTCTTTGGCAGCATAGAGGAAATGCTAATAATGATTCAACACTTTTTTTGTCTTCAGGATGGGAAGTTCTTTTAACTGCCTGACACCTCCCCCTTTACTTAATGCAAGATTAGTCTGTGTATAAAAAGGACTTGAATTTTCAGATTTGTGTTTCTCTAAGACCAGCTGAGTTACACCTTAATGTTTTATGAGAGACTCTTACACTCTGTTGTTTGAATGCACATTAATCCCTCTACTTGTCCACTTTTTCTACCAAGTGAATATAATGAATCTACTTCCTGTCAGAGACACACGAGCACACAAAGTGTGCCACTGTGCTGCCATTACTAAACACATTTAAAACACAGCATGCTAATATATATGTGCCCACAAGCAACATGGGGAATCTGGCATTAAGTATGGGTAAATTTGCTTTATCTGGAGCTTAAAGAGGTTCCTTAACTCCATTATAGTGTTTCCCCCTGGGGGGTGCAGTTATAGACTTGGAGCTGCCCAGCTTGCAGCTTGAGTAGAAACCCAATGAGGGGAGGAGATGGCTATCAGGAGCCACAGGGCAGACTTTTTTTTTTCTAATCAATGCACACACTTTAATGGGGCCTTCCTGTGAGGGAGCCTGAGGAGATTCTTTTGACAGTACTTTTATGTGTTTGTTTGCTGGGCTGTGTGTGTGTGTGTGTGTGTGTGTGTGTGTGTGTGTGTGTGTGTGTGTGTGTGTGTGTGTGTGTGTGTGTGTGTGTGTG
>NW_024582370.1:1289570-1351687 GCF_018398535.1 Haplochromis burtoni
TGTGTTCGCTAATCTGAGAGTAACTGAGGGCCATTAGCGTGCACACCAGCACACATCTGGATATACTTCTTCTCAAGCAGTTATACCTTCATAACGTCTGGCAGCCAGTGTGGCCTTTCAGTACCATCTAAGATAAAGCCAGTTAAGCCTCATAGCTCACCACCAGTGACTGACTGCCAAGATCTGACCACACACACAAACACACATACACCTGCCACCTGTTCTTGTCTTGCCATAGCTTTTATGCATTATACTTCCACCATTCCCTGCAGATAAAACATTACGTAGTCAGATCAGTCGGTCTTTAAAAGGTGCGCCATTCTTTTTCTTTTTTTATTCCTGGACTCTATTAGAACAGCTCTGAATGATTCAGAGTTCACAGTAATTCCTATTTATCTTAAATTGGGACTTGGTAGAGGTCCTCAGTTGACCCACAATTTGAAAAATGCTCTCCCTTTAACCCATCCTTCTTCTAATTGGCTGCCCTTCACAAACAGAAGGTTTAAACACCAAATGGGTGAGCAAGCTGTTAGCGCATAGTCAAAGCTGTGCGTCTTAGATGACCTGATCTCTTTGTTAGAAACGTTGGTCACAATTAATATGAGCAACCATTTAGCAGTCTTTAAGTGGGTCGAATGTTAAAAATTTATTTGACATATCCATAAAGATTTTGCAGATGTGTTCAGGAAAAGTCTTGTCTGCAGGCCCCCCAAGAGCTAACTCTGTACAGGTGGGATATGCCCATTTGCATCTCCTCTTAACTCAGTGATGAATATAAGAGAGCATAGAAGAGATAAAGAGCAGAGACCAGCTGACCAACAAGCCAATAAAAAGGCACCAATTCTGGGATTCAGAAATGACCAGTTGAGGTTTATCCAGGTGTTGGGGTTAAATCAGGGTATGCGGTCTGCAGAAGGGATGAGAGGATCTAATTCAGACCAGACCTGAGTCAAAGTAACAGTTAGGAGCTCTGCGGTGTGTTAACTTGTAGACTGGGCATGTTCTGTCATCTGTGTCTGTCAGTTACACTCAGTGGTTTCATATACTGCTGTCCACAAGCTGCCTGTGGCGAGCCAGACCACATTAATAAGATCAGAGCTTTAAGTCTTCAAACCCGAGGGCTGTGATGCGACCAGCAGAATATCAGCAGGATATGTTGTGTGTGTGTTGATTAGACATGGGAAGTTATTGTTAGTGTTTCACAGTTGCTGGTGCTTTAATGCACCATTTGGGAGTTGCACTCCTAAATTTGTTGTATTTCGCAGAGAACAAGGACAGTAAAGGCTTTCTAGAGATCCAATCCAACACTAAGTAGTTGAGTATGTTTGCATGTTTGTGTGGTACTCAAGAGTTCTGATGCATCTGCTGTAGGTTGGAAATCCAAATATTTGTCCTGTTCAGCAAATGGAAAGTGTTGCTTTGAGAATGCCCAGTTTGGTTAATATTTTGCCTCTTAAACACTTTTTTGTGAGTTTTCCTTCAATGACTCAGTATTTCTTTAGTTTAAGCTGTGACGAAACTTTAATAATGAAAGGGGAAATGAGCTCGTTGCAGATGCTGGATAACTTTTGCCTTCCTGATGTTCAGGATCAGCCTTCAGAGTCTATAACTCTAACTAATTGAACAGGGTGCTTCTAATATCTTTGTCCCATATTATGCATTATTATACCTTTATTTCACTATCGGTTTTAATTTCAGAATCAAATTCAATAGGAAGTCATCATTAACTGATTTAAGTCATTTTTAAATCAGAAAAAAAGAATAAATACCCTCCTTGAAAAGACAGTTTCAGCTCTTACACTCTGGAGAAAGAAATAGGGCAGTGTGTGAGTAAAGGGCAGAAAAGGCAGAAAAACCCACCCAGTGCTGTCCAACATGCGGAGGGCAGATGCACAGGCGGGCGCACAGGGCTCCAGAGTACAAAAGGCTGATCTAAATAAGACCCAGCTGAAGTTGCTGTTTTTGCCCCGGAGCCAGCCCTCTCCATCTCTTATCATCTTTGTAGGCATCTATTACTAATCCTATCACACCATTTGACCTCTGACTCGGTGCACAAACCTTTTCACATCTCCCCCCCTCTTTTGTTCTGTTCTGACCAGGTGTATGTGTGGCAGATCCCAGGGTAGCAGGTAAAGTATAAATCTGTAGCAGCGCTGACAACTCACAGTCTCTGGTTCCCATTTGGTTGTGTGCCCTGCAATCAGTCACTCCTCTGCTCTTTGCTTTCGATTTCTTTCTTCTTCATTCTTCTCTTAGCAGAGATGGTCCCAACACAGATCGCAAAACCAAAGAAATGCAAAACAATTTATATCATCTGTTTCCAAAACATCCACATCCCAACAAATTACATGTTGTCTGATCATTGCTAGTTACCTTCTTCATGAAAGCAGCATCACACATTGATAGTTTTAATGACAACATGAAAAGACTGAGTAAGTATAGTTCCTGACAGGTTGCAGCAGCACCTCTAGGAGGGGATAAGTTCCAGCTCGGTTCTCATAGCTCATATCAGCTTGATCAGTGAAACTGCTTAACGTGGACATGTGTTTCTCTCTGCTACAGCGTCTGTTTTAAATCCCATGCAGAGACTGATAAGGCAGTCTGTTTGATTTAAAAGACCTTTAATTTAATGTTCATGCTACGTCATGCAAATTCTGTTGTAGTCTATCTCTATCAGCCTGCAAAAAACTATCTTGATGCTCAATCTTAGTAGATGAAGCAATGCCCCCTTTAAGAAGTTATCTGGTAGTTTCAGAACTGATATCCCAAGAAACACCTGTGCTTATAATTTGCAAAAGTGGTTTTACAGATGAACTCCTGTAAATACTGGGGTGAGTCAGAATGGACATTCTCACATATAGCACATAAAATCAATGTCCATGTCAGCCTCATTCTAACGACATAAAACGTTTTGGTTTAGGTGCAGCTGGTGCCTCAGCAAAAGATCTGAGGCAAAAAAAACAGATAACAGCCCACCGCCATAGACAGTATTAAAGATGAATGCAATTCTTCTGGTTCTAAAATGCTTTCTAGTTGTATAGAAGTCTATAGAAAAACAACCCTCAGCCCCAGCACCCTCTGGAGAGGAGGCAGAGTTTGCTCTCCAGTGATTTCGCCCCTTGGAATGATCAGATCCACCTAATCCTTTAAAGCTCTGGATGTTCTTGGGTTGACATGCATCTGCAACACTGCATGGACGTTGCGGACTTTGCCCTTCAAACTGGGGTGGGTGTCCCCCTATCCATAAATTGGCTTTTGGAGGTGTATTTCAGATTTAGGGATATCACACTCGGCTCCCTTGGGAAGTGCAGACTACTGGAGAGAAGACTCCATCTTTGAGATCAACCTCAGATTCTGGACGAACAATGTGGTTTCCTTCTTGGTCATGGAACACCGGACCCCTCATGAGGATATTTGAGGGTGCATGGGTGTTTACAAAACTTTCTACATGTCTTTCTTGGACTTGTAGGGGGTGTTTGAGGATTATAAAGTATTGGGCAGTAAGTTACTTCGCCAGGGCTTTTGTTCATAAGTTTTTGGACTGCATAGGCTAATGTACTGAGTATATAATAGGGTACTGGTTTTGGTAGCCTGAGTCTTTGAATTTTGGAGTGATGTTGTTCTTCTGACAATGTGGTTCTTCACTGAACAATGACCTTCAGCTTGTACTAGGGCAGCCAAATGCAAAGCAGCTGGAGGAACATTTTGCACTTCCAAGTCTGACCTCATGGTTCACAGTTGGAAAGGAGCAGAGTTTTGAGTAATTCATGTATATCACAAGTGAGGGAAGAAGGGGGCAGAAGATTGGCAGATATTATTCAGATATTGTAGCAGACTGGCATGATTAAGAGAGACCTGAACCTGAAAGCAAAGCTGTTGATTTACTGTAGTCTTCTGTTGGAAGACTCACTCACCTACGGCCACGAGCTGCTGATAGTGACTTAAAGAATGAGATGTTGGATACAAGTTGTGGAAACAATCATCCTCCAAATTGTGTTGGGGTTCTCCACTAGAGTGAGAAGGACTCTCATATTGAAAAGACCCAGTTGAGGTGGTTTAGGCATCTGATCAGGTAGACTCTGTGAGGGGTTGTAGGCATATCCAAATTAGTGGAGACCCTGGGAAAGACACACCGGAGAGATCATGCATCTCAGCTAGCTTGGTAACACCTCACTCTCTGCCCAGAGGAACTGGTGGAGGTCGCTGGCAGGAGACAGCTCTGGGCATCTTGCTGTCCATGCAATCCAGACCTAGATAAGCAGCGGAAACAAACTGATGGATGGATCTATTGCTCTGTGATCTAATTGGACGCTTTCTGGGTTACCGGTACCTTTTTTTTCTTCAGAAAGATGAGTTTGTGTCAGGCACAAGTTTCATTGCCAAGTTAAGGACTTGGGGTGGAAAAACAAGAATGTTACAGTGAAGGAAACTCATTGAGAGAGCGAACCGATGAAACATTAGAGCGAAAGATAAGCAACAAAGAGGACCATGGAGTTGGCTTAGAAGCACAAGGTTACACAGTCATGCACAGAAACATTGATGAATGATGACCACAGTTGGTAGTGGAGTTCAGATGTGAACTGGAAGAATCCCAGTGGATCAAGGGCTTAAGTATTTGCAGTGACAGCAGTTCATGCGAGGCTAAAGGCCTGCACTAAAAAGACACACAAGGCTGCACTTGTGGCAGTATGCTGCTACAAGAAAGAATAAAAAATCCCAGAAAACTCACTGCATAATTTTCTTCCTGAGGTTTCTTCCTGCTAAAATTGAGTTTTTCCTTCCCACTGTCACCAAGTGCTTGCTCATAGGTGGTCATTTGAATGTTGGCGTTTTCTCTGTATTATTGTCTTTACCTTACAATAGAAAGCACCTGTTATTGTGATTTGACACTATTTAAATAAAATTGAATTGAATTGAATAATGGTTGTTACACCAGCATCTTTCTTTGTTTCTTTCTCTGTTGTAATCATGAGGTTAATGTTGGAAATTCACATTGTAGCAGACTATTGACGTTATAGAACAATCTACCAGCTATTATCTGTATGTGATTGGCCAGCATCAGTCTAGGTTCGTTGAGGTTGTGTTGCGTTGAAACAAAAGTTGAGTTGGGTTCCACTTATTTTGCCAGATGACCAGTTTTTGTTGGAACTTTCTGAACTGACCCACCCGTTGGATGGACAGACTGACAGGATTCAAAGGAACAACAGTGCGGGACACAAGCCAGAATTCAGTCTAATTCCAAAATGTAAGTAAGCCAAGAACCAAAAGAAACCAACAACCTTCCAATCTTCACTGATGGAAAGTTTATTTACGTAAGCACTGCTATTTGTACTTTCATTTAATTTGTTTCTCAGTTTGAGTTTTGGCTTTATGGCCATTTCAAGAAAAAAGATTCAGGGCCCATGACATGTATCAGGGATAAAAACGGTTAGTAATGCATTAAAGTCATTCACATTTTTAAAAATATAAAGTCAACAAATAAAACCTTAGATTGGGAATCTCTGACAATACAGTAAACAATAGCTCCCTCTCTACCACTCAGAGGCATAACCCCCCCCCAATAATACATAGGTGTTAATGCTAACCTAAAACTGTCACATCCCTCTTCTTAATTAGTACCCTTGCTTAAGTAGTACACCAAATAGCTACTTTTTCTCATGTAAAGATATGAGTATTTCTTCCACTGCTGCCTGAAGTACTTTTCAACCAGGCGTCAAACTCTCTGAACTTCACCATTTACTGAAACCTGGCAGCAAGAAGCCAGGAGATGCTTCCAGGATTTTAAAGCACTCCAGAGGCTGATCTAAGCCTCAGTGTATCTTACAGTGTGTTAGATCTCAGGAGACCACGAGAGGGCCCGTCCATCACGGTCAGAGAGTTTACTGAGAGCTGACATAAGGGCAACATTTCACTCTGACAGTCCAGGACAAATGCCAGCTTTTACTGGACTGCTTCAGGTAGCCACAACACATCTATTGTTAAAATATGGCGTGAAGGCCGCTGCTCTTTACCAAGAAGAAAAAAGTTTTGATTTTGATGCCGGTGGTCTCTTACAGTTTGTTTACATCAGCTTGGCATGCACGAAGGCTAATTTATGAGGCTAGCACACTGTTGTCGCTATTCCTTGCAGGGCAGTGTGAGTCTTTAGATAATGCCAGCAGGACTGTCAAGACCCAAAGATGTGCACACTTCTGATGATGACCAGTTCTCTTATTTAACAGCTTTGAACAGGTTTGTTTGTGTCAGAACATAGTGGTGACATTACTCCGGCATCGAATTTCAATATCGTTAATGCAAAAGTTGTTAGGAGAACCCACTTAATTTGAAATCACATCAATAGAACTGTTTTGTCCAGGATTTAAAGCAGCAGGAGGTTAAAGGAAAGAGACAGACTCCCAGGGCTTCTGAGTTATTCAGACAGGCCTGCTGGCTCAAGATTAGCTGGCTTTGACGTTAGTAACATTTAGAGACTACCAGAATACTTGCACTACACATAAAAATCAAAGTTCAGTCTCTAATGGGGCGAAAAGATGAAAAACCTTATAAACATCACCATTTTCCAGCTGCTTCTGAGTCTGACTTGTCAAGGGATAAGCATTTCTTGCTAATGATTTTGTCAACATTACACTTACACAATCAGATGCTCATTATACACCCCGGCACATGCTTCAAGTCTGTGTCAGTAGTTTCTCTATCAGCGGCTGTGATAACGAGGACTGATCAGTGAGTCACAATTGTACTGAAGCATCGCACGGCAATGTGTCACCAAGCGTACACAGACTTGTTTGGACTTCTGGGATGTAGAGGTAGTCTGTCTTGAGTTCACTTGCTTGTCTGTGACTGTATGTTTACATCTGTTACATCCTGTTGATCATCTTTGCATTCTTCTTTTGAATGGTGGCATGCTTTCATATTCATTCATTTTACAGGCTTGTAATCCAAAGTTCACCAGGCGTGGGCGTCTAAGTAAAGTTATTATCATTATACTTGAGTATATGGTGAAACATTTTAGCTTCCTTTATCTGTTCAATAGTTGAGAATCAAAAACTTTTGGGGGTTTTGCAACGGGAGCAGCTAAAAGTACATTTTTAATTCAAAATACAAACCCGTTAATTAACTGATGTTAATGTTACAAGCTAAGGAATGGCGACATGTCTAAGATGGACCCCGTCTCTCACCCTATTGCAGCTGGGGGAAGCTCCAGCCTCTCTGTGATCCTGATAGGATAAGCAGAAGAAAATGGATGGATATGACAAAACCCTCACAGAGCAAAACCTGGAAACAGAGAAACTTGAAAAGCTCGTATGCGACTGCAAACAAAACGGTGTCAAACCTGAGAACTTGCTGAGCGTGTCAGGAAAGCGTGCAAGACCTCTGTTGTCTGCTTTTCTCTGCCTGAGGCGACATTAGCTGCGAGAAACACAGCACACAGGAAACTGAGCCTGAACTGTTGGTGGTCAAATTGCATTGTGGGTAGGTGCTCGAGCTTTGGGAACACACACACAAACCCCCTCCCAAACAAACACAGCGTAGAGCGCGACTGTGTCTTCCCACAAAGTCACTTTTGCATTCTAAGTCTTTTGCTGTGGTTTTCCCCATTATTGCTTCTACAGACAGAGCTGCGTTTTTCAATTATTGACACCGACTCTCATGCAGACATATCAGCAGAAGCCGGCAGGTACAAATATATGGGGGTTTAATATTTCATACACAGGCTGTATATGGGTTATTGTTACTGTTTGTGCAGCAATACTAGTCTCTGTCTGAGCCCCTTTTTGTCTGCTGGGTTTGCATAGACTGGGAGTACTGGGGGTGACCACCATGCTGGACTCTTACCTCCCAGTGTGTGTGTCTGTAATACAGAATGCCTGGGACTTAACCGCATTTTTTTTATACGCTTGTGACTAACAGGAGCCAGATGTAGCTGCCTATAGGGAACTTACCATCGAAACAGCCATTTATTTCACTTTTTCACTCTTTGTAATGAGAGGGGCATGTAAGCATGTATGCTTCATGAAAACAGCTTATAAGCCACAACAGCATTTGTTATACTCTTCTTCTTAAGTAGCAGGGTTAGTATAGCTTTTTCCGTTTTGTAGAAGCACTAAATATGGGATGCATTTCATTTAGAAGACAGGGTGTGAGTGTGACCAGAGAAACATGATTTCATTGTATAAAGATGACTGAGGGTTCAGGGTGTCAGAGAACTCGCAGTCCTCTGGACATCCAACCTGGCCCTGAGCTTCACGAGGTGAAGCAAGAGCTGAATGCACATAGGCAGATTACCGCCTTCATCAGCTCAGTAGGAATAAGTATTTACTTGAATCATGAACACGACCCCACCACAACTTTCATGCTCTTTTTTATTGAACATATATTAGCACAAAAAAATGTGCACAAAGCATAAAAAGCAGGGATTGGGAAAGAAGGGAGAGTGTTAATTGAAAGCGAATGTGTCTGTTCTGGCTGCTGGTCAGAGATGGGCTGGGGTCCCAGTTGGCTTCCACTTCAAAGGCCCAACCCGCCTGTCTTGAGCACACCTGCAGCCGGTTAAACCCTGCTCTCATCACTCAGGGCGTGGAGGGACCTCTCCTACAACTCAGAGCCCTCGCCACATATCCGTGTGCCAAAGGGCCATGATGGCCTCCACTCAAGAATTCAACCTAAAATACCAGGCAACCTGTACAACCTTCAACACAAAAATGAAAACCAATCACACATTTTGATGGATCACAGAAAATTCACAGAGACTCCATCACAGGTCACAAAGAGCTCATTAAGGAGTTAAATCCAGAGAAGGGAACACATTCATGTGTTTTATTCTGTTTAATTATCAATTTTAAAGAAACGAATGTCCAGAACATTCATATTGTGACTCTTTTCAACATGAGTATAAAAATACCTCACCGTCAAGAACAATTGAAAGGAGAAGAGGAAAACGCTAGCTTGCATGTACATATTCAAATATTCTGAAATACTACATATTACATGCATGGATTATGTACACATTCATGCTCTATTAAGAACATTGATTCCTGTATGTACTGTGGTGTGAGTTGGGGGATTAAACTCTCCAGGATCCATTTTTTTAAACTGGTCTGAGCAGAATGAACGGCTCTTAATTCATCATGGAATCTGCTGGAATGACCTCGAAAAGCACAACTGATGTAGCACACACCAACTCCCCTCAGCTTATAGCTTTCTACGTGTAGAAGGAGTTTTTAAGGTAAGACTTATGAGACTAAAACACCAGGGAGGCTTAGTGAACCTAATCCAGATCAGAGTTACTTGTTATATACAGTAATCAAGGCAGAAATATGCACATGATTATTAAACCTCCATTCAGGTTTTTCCCCCTTTTCTCAGACGAAGCAACAGCTTTAAATATGACAGAGACGAGTAATGAAACTCATGCCATGAAGCTCCCTGTGCACAGTTTTTGTGCTGATGTTGATGCCACAGGAGGTTTGGAAATGTATACAGTCTGCTCTGTAGCTGAGCTGCTGTGGTTAATAACTGTTTCTATTCTCCAATAAGACCACTTACAGCTGATCATGGAATTTCTAGACTTGTATTACGTGGTATTCCACTACCACGCTCAAATCCAGCTCTTTAGAACAAATCTTTCCCCAGTGTTTGTAAAGGCAGAGTATCGTTATTTCATGAAGTTCTTAAATTAAATGGCAGGAACAGAATGATATTAAATGTCACCTTCAGTCATGATTCTTTTCAACTTGTGAATTTGCTGTAGGTCTAATACAGCTCTCATTTAATCTGTATTTTCACTTTATACCAAAGTATGAGGGAAATAGTCATCTTAGACACCTATTAACCAGTGAATGGCTCTTTCTTTCAGTCTTAGCCAGAGCTAGGAGTGATATACACTTCAATCTACAATCACCCATTCAGACAAATCATGCAAAATTTCCCAACATTGGTTATATCAAAGGCAGTGCAATAAGAAAAACGCTGCACACAAAACACAATGGAAATAGGAGAAACGACAACGGAAACACCAGAAACACTTCCCTTGTGCTTTTGGAAATCTGTTTTTCCCCATTTCTGTTGTGTTTTGTGTGCTTTTGCAGCGTTTTTCTTATTCCTGGTGTTTCCTTAAGTTGCAGTCTGTTTGGCCTCTCTGGGCCACCGTATATCAACCTGTTGCTGCTGAATACTGTCTTGAGACGGTGTAGTCCCAAAAGGACTTGACAGAGAGGCTTAACAGAACTTGAACAGCTTTATAGCTCGAGCTCAGGAAATAAAATAAAAAATGACAAGAAAAGCAACCTAAACTGAAAACTAGAACTGATGACATAACAGAGCAAACAGGGCACAATCGAGGAGGCAATGACGGCGAGATGACAACAGAGGAAAACTTAGATACACAGCATAATGAGAGGATGGACACGAACAGGGGAACAGACATGAAAGCAAGCAGGTTTTTAAAACTATATTATCATGAAAGTAATAGTTATCATCAATATCAGTTGCCATGATTCCACTAATAGATGTATTAGAAAAAAGGGAATATTCAGAAAGTGTTATTGCAGAAACCATGTTTTATTAATTAATCAAGCTTATATGAAATGCTTATGAAAAACTGATAATTTAGCTGTCATCTGCATATCCCTACAATCATCTACCCGTACACAACTATGCAAAAGCCTTATTACAACGTACCTGGGTTTTCCTTTTTTTGGACCCAGAATGGCAGATTTCTTAAACTTCAAAATAATAAATGAAAATCACGAACTGCTACATTCTTCTTTCAGTAACAATATCCACTGCACAAGTGTTCAATTCACTGATTCACTCTTCATTGTGCTACCTCAGCCAGCCACCATGTGACCAGCTGCCTATGACCTGCAGCGTACGTCACGCAGACGGTTTCTCACTAAAACAGGAAACTACTCAGCACAAAGTCAGAGTCACTCAGATGGAACAAGGACTCTGTGTGTGCTGTAAAGCTGGCCAACATTTATTAAGGTAAATTTCAAATGAGATCATTTTCAAACATCTGACTCTTTAAAAAGTAAACGTTGCGACTAGAAACGCGGTATCTAGGCAGCAAGTTGATCGCTGTGTGTTTTTCTGTGCGTATCAGTCTTTGCATTGCCCGGGGCATACCTGTTTTTTCCAAAGAAGGGCCTGAGATGTATTAAACATCAAAGAGGCCATGCAGACCTGGGCATCTCTTTGATGTCATCTGTGTCACCTGCTCTCTTTTCTGTACATGTTTATGTGAGTGCATGCTTCGGACCTGTTTAGCATGACGGCATCCTCCAGCGACCCAGCAAACGTTCTATTATAGAGTTATCACAAGCACATCTATGGACACTTATGAGTGTTCATGGCAGCTATAAAATCTATTAATGACAGGCTGTCCTGAGGATAAAGAAGGAAAAGCTCACAAGTATACAAGTATGCAGAGCTTAGGGGCCAACCATGATGTAACACGAGGGTGCACAGAGTAGCAGTTACGGATATGTGCGTGCGTGCAAAGTTTTTACACCCGTGCAAACACAGTTTTTCTCTCAATGGACATGTCTAATATTGCACAGTTTGCACCAAGGGGTGAAGTGGTTCAAAATAAGTTCTGACACCTTCTTTGAGCGCTGGCCAGACATTTCAGAAGCTTCTGGAGTTCCAGTGAAGCTGTGTTTGTTCAAGGTACTTCATCTTTGTCCACAGATCTAAATTTACAAGACTCAGATCTAGTTCTCCGGGTAGCTTGCATGCATGTGTGCCAACGTGCACACACACTTTGTGATTTGTCCGTCCCTTTAGGACTGTATATTTTTAGAGTGTGGGTAGTATTCTGACCTTTCATTAGATGATTGTTGTTTACTCAGGTAACTAGGCTAGTTCATCTTATCACCATGCCTACTTTACATTACTTTACAAGAAATTAAGACAAGTTCCAGTAAAATAATCTAAAATGATCAGTATTATGATTATAAACAGAAGCTTCATGCACTCTGAGCTGAACAATATGGTCCATTTGAATAAAACTCAGCCTATAGAGCGACAGCTCAGCCAATGGAGAGGCTACGATGTCCCGTTGACAGGATCCAATAGCGAGTTGCGTGAGATGGTGATTGTTCAAAAGCTATGCTAGAACAGGAAAGAGGATCACTGTGTAGTTCACAGTTCAATTGTCTGTAATAAATGAAACAACAGAAGTACATGTTGAGATCCCCAAAGGTCATGGATATTCTTTTCTAACTCTTTTCCGTGAAGCATGGACGATGCTTTCTGGATGGGAAACCAGGTTATAACGTATTCAAAGTGCTTTATGAGAAGGCAAACAAGGAAATTGTCTTTAAACGCATCAGCGAGTGCCGTTATGCGTCTGTACAAATTTTACTGGGAGCAAAGGAGGAAGTGAGGTGACGTTCTTGTGTGGAGAAGAGGCTGGCGTGCGTGAATGGATCAACAAACAGAGAAGACTGCTGCTTGTTCCTCATTTCAATTTAACAGTCAACATGACGATGGTTAATCCCTAACTTTATCCAAGTATTTATTACTGTAACCATGAAGATAACGGCCTCCAAACCTTAGTGAAGACGTCATTTTAACCCAAATCAGATGTCTTCAAAATCAAATTCAAACTATGCTCTTTAACAACACTTGATTAGGCTGCTTTTGTGCCTAAACCCAACCAAACCCTGAAAATCATAAAACGGATTCATTCCAAATACTGTAACACGCAGACAACAAAGATGTCTGATCAAAAAACTTATCTAGACAAGATGATTAAAAAATTGGACTTGTAGCAAATGAGTCACTTCACTGTTTCGAATGGAGTTCTTGGTATCAGTCTGAAAGATGTCTCAGCTTTTCCGTACGTCTTTGTCTCTCTTCCACCTGTCCCATCAGAATGGGAATCTGCCAAGCCTGACGACAGGCTGTTCTCCCTCCTGCAGCCTGCCAGGGGATGGGAATACACGCTGAGCTCATCCCTGGGCTGCCTGGCTGGTGGCATCCAACAACATAACTCTTCCAGCTTCACTGCATGCATCTAGGTCTCCCATTCGAGCCAGTCCTTTTTCCAGCAGCAACTTTTCCATCAGAAATTAATCCCAAGCAATTACAATTTATCGAAATATAATTTAACTAGATTAGTCCTAACCTTCAGCCTCTGTAAATCTCACCTTTATCCCCCTTTCACCTCAGCGTTTAAACAAAGCAACCCCCCTTCAGTACTTCTCTTCTGAGGAGATGGTTGCCAGATTGGACCCCGTACATCAGGGCAAACTTTTCTTCCAACTGACAAGGAGGCACTTGACTCTGTTATTGTTTATGAAGAGAAAGCTGGGGTCAAGTTCACAGGCTGGGAGAGGGAAAGAGAGGGAGAAAGTCTGTTCCAGCTCCAGCCCCAGGAGGGAAAGCATAACTCAGCCGTGTTTGTGCTTCCCTAATACCTTTTGATTTTGCAGAAAATTGTGAGCTAAACTGCAGTGCACAAATATTCTCCAGAGCTTAGCTTCTTTGCCTCACCTCGCGGCCTCTCGCAAACCTGTACCCACTCTGCCCTGTCTGGTCGTGCATGTGCTTCTCTCTGAAAACAAAGACAGTAGCTGCCTGTCTGGCCAGCTCTAAGCAGAAATACAAATGTCTACAAAAGTAGCTTAGCTTTAACACCAGCTTTGGCATAAACACGGGGAACTGTTTTCTCAAGCTTTTGAAGAAGTAACACTTTGCAGCAGCTATTGCTAATTCTAATAGTTTCAATTCCGACAGGGATTTTTCCCGATTTGTTTACGCGTTTGCTAGAATTAATGGGGTCAGCTGAAGCAACTGCGGTATTCCTATTTTCCAACGTCAGAGGCCTACAAATGTTCAGCTCCGGGCTGATGAAAACTGAATTTGTGCATGTCAAAAAGTCAAGAAGTGGTTCTTGAGCTTGTGAAAGATCTCTGGATGCTTCCGAGGTCTCTTTATCTGTCAGGAGTGATTTGAGAGGATGACAGGACAACGGCCAAAACCTGAAGACAACACGAACGCACAAATAAACATGGGGATGAAGGTGAGAGTGGTAAACTCCAGACACAATGTGTGTGTGTGTGTGTGTGTGTGTGTGTGTGTGTGTGTATCCAGCGCTGCCTCAGCACTCTCTGACTTACACATGTGGTTCGTATTTAAGCCATAGTGCTGTTCCACTGGACGATTTGGCTCTGTTCTTCTAATCGCACATTCCCTGTTTTTCTCCTTCTGCTCGGCTTTAAGTGGAGCAGATTTCATAAATATTTAGGCGTAATATAATAATATGTATAATGACTTCTCTCACTGAACTACTTTATTTATTTATCAGCCTACAAATCATTGTAATTTATAACAATATCTGATAAATGTTTTTCATCTGGGCTGGAGGTTTATTTTAGTCTCTTTTATGATCGATCTTTCAAAATGAAGTTTTTGAAAAGGGCAGGAACAGCATAATAACAGCATAATAACAGCATAATAACAGCATAATAACAGCATAATAACAGCATAATAACAGCATAATAAGCAACAGTATACAAAAGAAACAGCACAATACTGGGTCACTAAAATTATTAATCACTGGCACACAATATGTGTTTTTTTAAAGATATATACAAAACATTAAAAAAATTAGTCTTTAAAGTCGAAAACTCCTCTAATAAAAAGTAAAATATTTTTAGGATTGAATTATCTGATTTTACAGGGTTTTAAAACAAATCATTAGTTATAATCATTTCTGTCTGTGGTTACGGATCAACGGCGCACAATAGGACCCTCTCCACCTCAGCATCATCACCACCCCTCCACCCAACACGTACGCACACACACGCGCGCACCTTTCTCCATCCATCCTTTTTAATATCTCTTTCCTCGTCAAACTCTGTAACCCCTTCTTCTGCCCAATGAGCGAGAGGAGCTATCAGCGCGAACCCTCCCTCATGTCTCTCTCTCTTTCTCTCTCTCCCCCCTCTCTCTCAGCTCGGACACTGTCCACCGTGCACTAATAAAGGAGAGATCCGGTGCAAGCATCCGACCCAGCACACAGCCGACAGAACCGCAGTCTCTCGTCTGAAAACACTTGGCTCCAGCGCTGATTCGGACCCTACTTTTGCCCCTGAACCAAGTTAAAAACAAACAAACAAAACGAAAACAAGGATAAGTGTTTGTGCGGGAACTAACTACCGACACTTGTTGCTCGCCTCTCCAGGTAAACCTCCAGTTGGCATCCAGAAGCTCTCAGTGGAGAGTCTGGTGCGCACATGGCACCGACAACGCGCTCCTCTCTTTGCTGACAGCCGCGCTACATGAGCCCAAACATTGGATAATGAGGCCTCCCTGCTGCACGGCTACTCTCACACCTCACAATATCAAGTGAAGTTTGGAGTTTGTTCTGAGATTTGATTTTTTTTGGGGGCCTTTTTGGGAAAATTGGGCCAAAAAAAAAAGTGAGGAAAAGTCATGTTGGGGTTAAACAGGATTCCCAGTCTCCGTGCAGCTCAGATTCAGCGCTGTGGTTCGCCGGCGGGAGCTAGACTCTCACCCCGATCTTCTTCATGCCAGAACGCCGGTGCCAGTTCGAGGATTTATTGCGCGTGTCTGTTGTTGCTGCTGCTTGTGACGCCTCGGGTGGACTCCTCATGGTGGTGAGTCTGCATCCATCACACATACTGGCCTACCTGCTACACTGATTTATTTACTACATCATCATCATTATTATTACGCTAATGATAATTCAGCATAACGATTTTAAATAATACAATTTAAAATGCCCACAAAATATAACGGATTATTCTAACGAAACTGAAGCTTTAACTCAGCTCTATTTTCTTTCCCTAGAAAACTGTTCAGGGATCCAAAGCGAGATCAACTGTAACTTATGAAGATTATTTTAATCGCCTTTTTTCCGAAAGCAAAAAAGAAACAAAAAACCCAAAAACCTTCATTCCGGCTAATTTTTCAGCAGCGAACAGAAAAGGCGGTTATGAGGGTTTGGATCAGTTAATTTATTATCGCGGACGCACTGCACAGCTGACAGTGCTTCTCTCATCGGAACTGATGGCAACATTTTAATACTCTCTTTTTTCTTTCTTTTCTTTTTTTGTTTAGAAAATTTTATGCAGAATCTAAAAGTGCTGGGTTATAATAGTCGCATATCTGCCACCACAGATTGCGCTCACGACTGATTTTACGAGGTAGTGAATGTGAAGAAAAACTCTTAATGCGCTTTTCTGTCATCATCCAATTTAATTCCAACTGACTCGAAAATGAGCAAAGAGCAGGACAGGACGTTAAAGTAAGAAAAAGAAAATCGTATGAGTTCATGAGTAAGATTCAAACTTCTAAAATGCCTTTTCTTCGTGTCGGTGTGCTGGCCTGCCATGTTGCGGAATAATAATAGAGCGATAAACGTAATTTATGTCGGCGCTGTTGGCTGAGCGCGTGTTCAGCTCAGCTGGAGCCCGCATTGGACGAGGCACAGCAGTCATTAATTCACCAGGTACCACTCACAAACACACATGACTTCACTAAAACACCACCCAAACCAGCCGCGCGGAGCGTAGGCGAACGGGTTAAAAAATATCTCAGTGCCTGCGCACTAACATAAGTGAAAATGTCCATGCCTGTGAGTGTGTTTACAGGAGAAGTGTCTGTGTGTGGGCAGGCGTAGCGATGATGGAATGCCTAATAGTTTGTGTAGATTGAAAGCAGTTATGGGTAGAGGCTTTGACTTGGCATTACTGACTTTGGGTGGGATTCAGTGTGTAGGAGATATACTGCTTCCTCTAACTGTTCCTTATATTTATTCATAGATTTATTTGTTTGTTTGTTTTTGGTGGATGGCTGCTGAGTGGTGACATGGACAGATCAGGAGCTGTACCACCTTAGGGTGGGAGCAAAAATGTTACGGGCTGTTGTAGCCACTTCAGAAATGAGCAAAATAATATGTTCGATTTAATAAAATTGCTGTATATGTTCATCCGAAATGAAGACTTTGCTGTATTAATTGGGAGGGGACGATAAAACAGAGATGTGAGTGTGTGTTGCTGACATTCATCCTTTGTGCGTGCCTCTATCAGAAGTTTAACTTGGGTTCCTTATATGTAACAGAAAAGAAAAGTAATTTCATATTTACTTGGTCTGTTTTCTTTTTCTTTTGCATTAGTAACAAGTTCTGTCTGTGTCATTTAAAATCAGAGCCCAGCTCGGTGTCACCATGTCTCCCAGTCGTCTTCCTCTGGTGACCCACAGTGCAGCAAGTTGTTTTAGACCTGTGGATAATGATTTACTATCCTATAAAATCCACAAGTCCTCCTTACTCTCAGAAAGAGGGCGAAAGCGAAGAGAGAAAATTAAGTGTGAATTGCTGCTCTGGCACTTTCCTTTGATGAGCACTCTGTTCTTTTTTCCCTCCCCTCTAATCCCTCTCTGGGGAGTGTAGAGTCTCCAGTCTCCATCCTCTTGCCCGGCCTCATAAAACATGACCACACAGCTACAGGCTCCCTGGCCTCTCCTCACTGAACCGCCAAAGCCTTGTGACTACGAAGCTGCAAGAGGTCTCGTGCTCACGCACACACACCGAGAGGCCTATCACAATTAGAGTTTATTCTGGGCAATCTCAATGCACCATTTATCTTGATAGGACATTGTAAAAGTCTGTTTTATTATGGCGAGGGAGAGAGACTGCAAGAGGCATGCAGGGGAACAGTGAGCAAGATGAGAGCAATCAGGCAGAGGACAGAGAGGAATAAAGTGAGTAAATGGGTTCTTAGTTTGACAGGGTTATTGGAGGCCCCAGACGTCCTGCTCTGATTTGTGACAGCATGATTTCAACTATGTCTTTGGGAAACATTTAAACACAAGTACACACACAGGTCTTGTGGGGAGAGGTTAAGTGCTTATTTATTTGGAGAGCGAAGTAAATGGTTTCCACTCCCCTCCTACTCGCAAACCTTAAACTGTTAAGTGTAGTGAACTCTGACTTACAGAGGACTGGAACTGCCGCTCACCACCTATAGGTGCGTGTTTCCACTTGCGCCTACATGTTCTCATAAGGGCACCAGGGTTTAGCAATCAGTTACAATATATAATCAATCGCTCTTGCCTGCTGATTTTTGAGTACGCATGGCCAGGGGATGGTGGATTCAGTTTGAAATAGCTCTAAATGTGTTTGTTTGTTTATCGTAGGTATATCGGCGCACTCGGTGCCCGTGTGATCTGTGACAACATCCCCGGCCTGGTGAACAAGCAGCGGCAGCTTTGCCAACGCCACCCTGACATCATGCAGGCAATTGGGGAGGGAACCAAAGAGTGGATCAGAGAGTGCCAGCACCAGTTCAGACACCATCGATGGAACTGCAGCACACTGGACCGTGACCACACTGTCTTTGGACGTGTCCTGCTGAGGAGTAAGTCTGCGTGTGTGTGGAAAGTAAATGTGATGCCAGAGGGAATGGAGGGTGAAGCCAAGCTCTGACTGCCACTATGGGAATCCTCATTTTCACCTTTCTCGTTCAGTTTTTCTTCCTTTTCTTTCACTTCTCTTTGTTCTCTCTTGCTTTTCCTACTTTACATATGCTAGTACGCCGTGTTTACAGTCAGTAATGGACTGTTGTAATGCTTATGCCTCATCAATAAACACACACACACATCAAGACGTGGAATTGTCGTCATTTGGTTTTTCAGCCCCTGCCAGAAATTTCAACTTTGCTGCACAGTCATGCATACACACAGGCACAGTCCCATACATATTTTTCTAAGGCAGCGGATGTGTAATTCATCCTCTTGAAGACCTTTACAAGTGAGAACAATCACCTGGTGATTTAGCATTAAAGATTAAATGATACGTTATTCATAATGATTTTCTTTCCCAAATGCTTTCTTTGATAGTAGCAAGCATTAAATGACTATTGTTGCATTCTGAATGTAGCATGGTACAGGTACAAGGAGTGTCACTGTGATGCTAATCCTTCAAATTATATGCATGGATTATGCTTTTTGTTTCACTTTGTTGCATAGAAGGAAATCCTCCATTAGCAGCTGCTCACTGTTGTGTCGGGGCGCAGGTTGCACGAAAAGATGTTTGTCTCCGCAAACTCGGTTTCTGACATCACTGACTTTCCGTGGCCTGCTACTGCTATCCCAAGCATGTGTGGGGGCTGATGATGCATGGAACAAAAAGTAGCAGATATGGAGATAAAGGCTGCATGTGTGTGTGGGGTGGAGAGGAATAAACAGTAATGTAGATGTAAATATTTAGAGAGATATTCTCACTGTCAGACAAACATCGCAGGTTTGAAAGATGACCAGCAGTGCCCTCCCCAGCCCTCTCCCACATACAACCCCGCCCCACCCCCACTGCCCCCATCTCCTCACAGACGAAATGGGACACTCCAGTGAATACAGAGCATGCAGGTTGGATCGCACAAACTCTTAAGGAGCAGGGTGAATGTGAAGTGTCCCACCCTTAGTTAGCTAAAGTGCTGGTATTTTCATTTCGTGAAACTTAATCCTTTGACACATTTTGAGAAGAAGGTCTCGCTTCACTAATGCAGCTAGGTGCTAAAAGCTTGAAATGCAAAAGCGCTTCTGATGAATGCAGTCAGCATTACTGTATCCTAGCTTCTTCCAGGTTATCAGACAAATGCAAACATCTTTAAAAGGAGGGCGCACGCAATGGTTCAGCTAAAGATATGAAGTGCAAATCAAACATGAACATGAGAAATAAACCTGAGCGCTTTTCTAGCCTGAGTGCGTTGGATCAAAATGCAAATGTGTCAATTATGGTTTATACTTCCAGGAGCTGAATGTTTAAGAACAATATAATATATTATAATATCAATATAGGGTCAAGGATGATGCTCACTGAGTCCATCCAACTAATGACTTTTGGATTTCTGTTAAATGCCACTTGTTTTCTCAGGGCGAGATTGTGAAATCATTAGGGCTTTTATCTTTATCGACTTTCATGGCTAATTTCTGTTTAAATATCCTGACCTGGGCAAACTGACAGACCAAATAGCCAAGTTATTGCTTGTGAAATTCACTAGCAGCCAGTTTTAAAAATAGAGATTAACGACCTCATTTCAGTTTCATTTCAGGTTCTCCTGTTTGTTTTGAACTTTGAGCACAGAGACACCAAATAAAAATGGTTTTTATCCCGTCGATAAACTGTCTAAAAATGAAGAAGCTCCTTGCCTCTTGCTGCCATGTTTTTTGGATTGTTCATTCCCGGAGGTGCTGCAAAAAGCAACTGTGACCAAACACTATATCTAATTCTCTCTGTGTCTTTGGCCAAACAAAAGATGAGTCATATTCTAAAGAACGAAAGAGACCAGAAAAGAACAGATGAGCAGAGCAATGGTAGATAATGCTGTCATGACATCACCCTGGCGCTGATTAATGGGGTATCACTGTGTCTGTATTCAAACAATTTATGTGAGCAGAGGAGAGCCCCACAGCTAGGATTATTTCCATGATAATATTTAAACAGAGCTGGTGTATACTCTACTTCAAGCCTGATATGCCCTGTCAGCTGCACCTTCAGTGTCCTCATACCTAGGCCCTGTCATAGCATTATGTATATTTGTGTATGCATGATAACATGTGGGCTGCAAAGTCTTTGGAACTCAGAGAATCTATTGCATGGCATGATATGAGTAACTGCAGTTTCCGTATTCAGAAACGGATTATGTTATTCTAACCTCTACCCCCATCTAACCTCTGTTTCTCATTTGGCTTTTCTGCTTTTACTCTCAGGCAGCCGTGAAGCAGCATTCGTCTATGCCATCTCCTCAGCAGGAGTAGTCTACGCGCTCACTCGAGCCTGCAGCCAGGGGGAGCTGAGGACGTGCAACTGCGACCCACACAAACGCGGACGAGATAAAGACGATAGAGGAGAATTTGACTGGGGTGGCTGTAGCGATAACATCAACTACGGGATAAAATTTTCCAAAACCTTCATAGATGCCAAAGAGAGAACGGTCCGAGATGCTCGGGCACTCATGAACCTACACAACAACCGCTGTGGCAGAACAGTAAGTGTGTGACTGCTATGCATTAAGACACACTGAACATAAGGAACCCCTGATGTGGATGTTTCAAGCGTACATTTAACAACATTTAAAAGCAAACAGACACTTTCAGTTTTATATTCCCGACCTGGATAATCATCAGTGGCTTTCACAGTTACATTGTTACTGAATCTGCATGTGAAAACTATGGTGGCCCTGAAAGGTTAAAAACACTGCTGATTAAGAAAACAGGAGCAAAATAGAAAAATGCTGCAAAAGCACAAATAAACATATTAAAGTTCAATAAAACACAATGGACAAAAAATCTCACAAAAACAACCCAAAGAGGGAACTCAGAACTCGCATGTCAGAATTCAGGAGTGACTTCACTCCCGAGTTAGCGCGTTGCAGTGGTAATGGTAAATGGCCTGTATTTGTATAGAGCTTTTAGTAGTCCCCCCTAGGGATCCCAAAGCACACACACACACATTCACTCACTGGTGGAGGCAGCTACAGTTGTAGCCACAGCTGCCCTGGAGCAGACTGACAGAGGCGAGGCTGCCATATCGCACCATCCGCCCTTCTGGCCAACACCAGTAGGCGGCAGGTGAAGCGTCTTGCCCAAGGACACAACAACCGAGACTGTCCGAGCCGGGGCTCGAACCGGCAACCTTCCGATTACAAGGTGAACTCCCAACTCTTGAGCCAAGATCGCCCCGTGGTAAAGTCTTAAAAGTGAAAACAGGATTTGTTTTGGTTATTAGCAGGATAGAACCAGTCATGTACAGCCAGCAATGCAGCATATTTGCTCTTTTCCACTTAAAAGCACGGCTGCAGCACCTTCATGCATAGAGCCTGCTCAGTGCTCTGTGTATGGCTTATTTAGCAACTCACAAATTCACAACAGTTGCAAGTTTTAGCGTTTTAGTACTGTTTACATTCACTTGGACTGTTGGGACTTAGGGTTGGTGGGGGTGTTCCAGATTAAGATTTTGACATCTTAAATAATCTGGAAGAGCACAACAACAAATCAATAATTGTATAACATTTACCCACAGTCTTATTAGAGTCTAGTGAATAAAACACACGTTACCCTGCATTTCTTTTTCTCCCTCACTACTCCAAACATTCTGTCTCAGTGCGATCCTTCACATGTTTTGGTTTTTGTCACTTCTGCAGCTGTTTCGTCACATTAATGTCTCTCAAAAACACTTCCACTGTGTTTTGTGTGTTTTTGCTGTTTTTTTCTTAAATTGCAGTGTGGTTGACCTCTCAGGGCCACCGTAGAAACCATCTAGGCAGAGATGAAAACGGTGTTGTCTTCATATGTTAATTCTAATCCGATGTGACTCGGATTCATTACAAAATCCAGTAGAACATCTCTTTCTGGAAATGGCATCCAGCCCCATGGTAATTTGCTGATGGCAGTGACGTTGGGAAATTCAGTAAAAAACAAGCTAATTAACTCAAAACCTGAGCTGACAAAGCTAAAACTACCCACAAGACATTGAGTGTAGTAAGAGGTGCATTTAATGAGGAAATATGTCATAATTTGCATAAAAGAAAATAAAAATAAAAAATCCTGCAGTGGTGCTGCATTCTGAGAATTTGCAAAATCTCCTTCACTTAGGCGGTGAAGCGCTTCATGAAGCTGGAGTGTAAATGTCACGGAGTGAGCGGCTCTTGTACGCTACGGACATGCTGGAATGCTATGTCAGACTTCAGGAAGACGGGTGACTACCTGAGGAGAAAATACAACGGGGCTATCGAGGTGATGATGAATCAAGATGGGACAGGTCTCACTGTAGCTAACAAGGACTTCAGGAAGCCTACCAAAAATGACCTGGTGTACTTTGAGAGCTCCCCGGATTACTGCCTGCAGGACAAAGCAGCAGGTAAGACGGCAGAACTGAAAGACGGGGAAGCATTTTCTCATGGATGTTGATGGATTGCCCCGACTGTGTTATGTTTTAGTGGTGTTATGTGTATGCTGTGTGTATACTCATGCATGACTAGTGTGTTTGTGTGTGTCCGTGTGTGTGTGTGTGTGATGGTAGTCAGATAACACAGCCTGTGTGATGTCTGTGGAAGCTAATATCCTTGTACCCTGGGGAAACAGCCGTTGACGGCCGTGACCACCTGACCTCTGTCAGTCTCTGTCAACGCACACACACATATACACATGACCCCATGGTCCGGGGATGTCTTCATCAACCTTTGCACAATGCACCTGATCATTTGTGTCCGTTTCTGATTGGCTCTTTGATGGATGCATTACTATCAGACAGTTTTTGGGGCACTGACATCAATGGCCGCATCACCGAGAAGCTCCTCCCAGTTCTCCCTCACCCTTGCTCCCTTTGTCTGCCTTTTCCTTTGCCCCTCATCTGTCCTCCCCCTCTTTCTCACCTTCCCAGTGGAATCCACAGCCTAGGGACACAAGCAGCTAATTTAATTTCTGTCTGTCACAGTCTCTCTCCCTCTCTGTCTGTCTGAACTAAGCATAGCTGGAGGCCAAAGTGGGCCTCAGAGTGTGAGAGCCTGTCTGTCTGTCACGCTCCACTGTCCATTTAACCCGCACACACACACCCATACACACACATAGGGTGGCTTCAAAGGGAGCAGTGGCTTGGGAAAGGCAGTGTAACTATAGGCCACTCTACCAACACCGCATAGTTGTGTGTGTGGGTTTGTTGTTCTACGGGCAGCTTGTTGTGATAGGTAGCAGTTCAAACAGGGAGCTTCTCACACCAAACATGAGCGCTAATCTCGTTTGGGGTGACTTTCACATAAGACACAGACGATATGAAACGGCAATGGCCACACCGAGCGCTACGATACATTCACTATTGGCCAACACGTTGCACTGATCAAACCTCTGACATCTGTTGCAGAAATTTAAAAAAAGATTATTATTTGTATTACAGTGATTGCAAAGGCAAAGATAAACTTGATTATAGGACGTACTTAAAGATGGTGAATTTTTAAAAAAAAGTAAATTGTTGTACTTACATATTTCTGTTTTTAGCAGCCAGAGTACCTATCTTCTGATCATATCTTATTGTATTTAATTTGTGTTTTATAATTCAGACATGCAGCTCTGCCTCTTTGTTGCGCAGCCACGTTTCTAATAAAGATTTTGGTTGCTTGAAAAACAAGACAAAGATATTTATCAGATGTTCAACACATTGGATCCAGGTGTGCTCCTGCAGGGCTGACGTTACCTGCTTGCCTCCATGTTTATCCTTGTGCCAGAATCACTTCATACCTTCTATGGCACAATTTTCATCCTCTTTATACTTCCCAAAGACAGTTTGCTTTGGCAGGGAGACGTGACCTAACTGCTACATGCTCTTCCTAATGTTTTTCCCCGTTGTCTCTGGGTCTTGCTATGTCTTGCCACTAAACTGTGTGCTTGAGAAATCTCTCTTTTTTAAAAAAAACAAACAAAAAAAACAAGATGCTAAAGGTTAAATTTTATGTTTGCAATATATTTAAAAACAACCTGGATAAGAGTCATGTTTACCACTGTGTTATTTCACCTCTTCTTCTAGCAACACTGTAAATGTTTGGGAGCTAAGCAGACTGCTGCAGATCTAAAACGTTTTCCCCTTCTTGTTAGATATCAAGGCCTCCTTTGCATCATTTTATAATGCGCTGAATGTTTTCTGCACTGCAGGCAGCCTGGTGGGGCCGTGCTGCAGTAATACATGCAGGATGTGGTTTGCTGTTGTCTTCCTGAAATAAGCAAGTCATTGCCTGAAAAAGACTTAATTTGGACAGCAGTCTATGTTACTCAAAAACCTGCAACATTCTTTTATATATATATATATTTATAAGCTCTAAGTTATGTATTCATTAAAAAAAACATACACAATGTCTTAACTTTTTAGGAAATTAGGTTTTACTTTTGCTGACAGCTACTAACAAAAGGAGCCAATGCGTAAATGCAGCCATGTTGCGACCAGATGAATTTCAGATATGAAAATAGGAGGGGAAGACAAAAAAGAGTGTAGATAAGGATGACTGAATTATGATCAATCTAAATAATTCAGAACACTTTTAGTGTATGATATTTTATGCACAAGTTGAGACCTGTAAATCATCAGCGTGACTCTATCGATATCTGACGACAGCCTTGTGTTTAGAGCTGAGTAAGTAGCAGAGAAGTGAAACGGGACCAGTAAATTCTGTTTTGCCATTCTGTTGCAGGTTCCCTGGGCACAGCCGGACGGGTCTGCAATAAGACATCGCGCAGCACAGACGGCTGTGAGGTCATGTGCTGTGGGCGTGGCTACGACACCACGAGAGTCAAGCAAATCACCAAGTGCGAGTGCAAGTTCAAGTGGTGCTGCTCTGTGGAGTGTAAGGACTGTGAGGAAGCTGTAGACATACACACGTGCAAGGCTCCCAAACGAGCTGAATGGCTGGACCAGACCTGAGGACACGCCCCCTACGCTCCCTGCAATGCAGCCCCGCCCCTTTCCCCTGTGCAGGATATCCTGTGGAACACGGCATTCTGGGAAAGTTTGTCAAAAAGTGCTCTGCATCTCCGCCTTCCCCTTTCCCGCAACCTCGACTCAATGCATGGCTTTTCTCCCCGTCTCTGTGAAAGCACTAGAATTCAGTACCCGTCAATATGAATTAATACCCATTAGCCCCTGTTTGTGAACGGCCCTGAGACTGAACTGCTGGGATCAGATGAACAGTGATACCACCTTTGGGGTTCAGGTGGGTTAGGCTTTCACTGAAGACTCAGTTGTTGGGTTGAAATGGTTTGCTGCTTTCATGATGCTTTAAAGACGAATTTTGACATTAACTGAGCCTTCAGACATATCCAGTATTATTACAACAACATCATATACTCACATAACGTTGCTTCGTTTTGGGGGAAACACACTTTTACCTAAAAAAGAAAACGAAAAAAAGAATACTAGGTTGGACTTGGTAAGTGCAATTTGAGTGGACATCTGAGTGTAAGTTTGGCTGTGTGCGGCCAAACAGTCCAAACAGAGGACTAACAGACGACGGAGACACAGACATTGTGTTATTGGAACTTTGAATGCGACTGCAAAAACAAAAAAACAGAAGAAGAAGGAAAAAAAGCTGTTTAAAGCGATTTATTTAAGCTGTAAAGTGCTGTTTGGTTTCTCTTTCGAGGAGGACGCTGCACTACATTGGCTGACAAAAGGAGAGAGAAGAGCACTCCCATTACTGTGATTATCTGGTGTGCTCCAGTTTTCAGCTTGATGGCTGTTCAGTCACACCAAACCATAACATCAGACAGATTTCACTTCTTTGCTCTTCATCTTGCTTGTATAACATTGTGTATATTGCCTTATCTAAGCAGATGTTCATATGAAATATATGGTGCATTAGTCTGACACTGGAATCCTGGTTTTTTGTTCAGATGAGCATATTGAGGCTGCAGAGCCAGTCTGTAAACATTACATGCTGTCATAACGTGCCATGTTATTGCCATCACACACACACACACACACACACACACACACACACACACACACACACACAGGAGCACTAATAATACAATCTATGTCAGTACAAAGGCTGATTCTGTGTGGGTTGGGGAGGGTGTGTGATATCAGTCAAGGGGAGGGAAGTGTTTGATTAAAGGCCCAGCTTAAACCCCAACCCCTGCTGGCCCTATCCCACCCTGCGCTATGTGGAATTCCAGGTGGGTCCCAGGCTAATGACTAGATGGCTGTAATTACCCGGGGCTGTTGATAGCTGGTGATTGGACATGGTTGTGCCACAGAGGACCTAGTGTGGGCTCCTGCTGGGACCACATTTAATCAAAGGCTTCTTGGCCGGCTTATCAAAGGGAATACTTTTCCAGCAATCTTCTTTGCTTCAGCCCCCTCAGCTCCCCAGACTCTCTGTCCAGTTCAGTCTCAGTTATATTAGAGAGTCCAGAGACTCCCGATAAGATGTACGGGATATCACATACAAGAACAAAAAGTGGTGTGCATGTGTATGCTTTTGGAAGATCTGACAGATAAAGCTTTAAACTGCTGCTTCTTCACCACAGCTAAAGTTTGTCTTATTACAATATTTTGATGCAAGTTGTAATACCTGAAGCTGTTTCAGAAACCATCCGTTCTTCTCCTCAGCCCGGAGCGATCATCTCTGGGCTCTCTGCATCTGCAGGCTGTAGTCTGGAGACCACAGTGGTCTTTTAATAGCCATGGGAGGCCAATATCATTAGATAAGATAAGCTTTATTGTCCCTTAGGGTAATTTTATCAACCCATTCCAGTCACTGAGACTATTCTAGTGCCAGCGTCCGGTGGCAGAGTCTATCTGTGTCCTAGATGCCAGGCTGGGAGCATTCCAGTTCAAGAGTATGACAGGCAAACCATTACTCTTTGCTGCTGGCAGGCAGCAGGAAGAGAAGAGGGAGGCTGTACTAACTGAGGGGACAAATAAAGCATCAAACAACACAGAGGGCTTAAAGGATACATCATTTTCTTGGTCAGCTTAGATCCTTTCCTGTTTGGTTACTGGCACAGTAGGTTAGGATTACTCACTAAATTAACTGCTGCATTTAGGATTTTTTTTAATTGGGTAGCTTAACTAACACAAACAGTAAGATGCAGAATAGCCAAAGTAAACAAACCAAAAGTAGGACACAATTTTGCAAAGATCCGTCACATTTTAGAGACTGCACCGCTCATCTCGAGGAAAGTTTTTGGAGGTGGTTGGTTTTCCAGTACAGCGAGGAATTATTTCACGATTACTGACATTACAGGTGTGCCAGCGTGTTCTGACTTCCAAATAAAGAAGCCCCCCCTTTTCCCCTGTTGTAGCAGCGCTTGCCATGTTTCCAGTTCTCAGCAATTAACTTAGTGGGCTATTATCAAAATCAATACAAACAATGGCCAAAGCTGTAACATAAAATCTAGGCTGTAGTAAATCAAAGTTATCCGTTAATCCCGTAAGGCCAAGTAGCCTGACTTGGATCACTGCTTTGAGAGGAGCTTTGTGGTAAAGTCACAAGGTACAAGCGCTGCTCAGATGGAGCTGAATTTTCTGCATTTTCTCTTTAAAAAGCGGAGAGCTTTCAAACTGGTTTAATGAAAAATGCTGCTGTAAGTGTCTTTGGATTTTTCTCTCTCTCTCTTTTTTCTTTACAGTTTTTTTTTCACATTTTCTAAATTTTTGAGTGTTTTTTCATTTTAAACACTTGCTCTATATTTTCTCTGTCTTGCTCTCTAAACTCCTCCTGTGTCTCAGTACTGACAGTTAAAAAGATTGATAAACCTTATGCCCCGGCTGTAATGCGTGTCCGTCTGAGCTCTGGGAGCCAAATGACAACAACTCTGAGAATAGAGAATGAACTCCGGTTACATATAAATCCGCAAACACTCATGCTAGAGGTACATAGGCAGAACTTAAGCTTACACTGGAAGAGAGATTTTAATGACAGTGGGGAGGAAGACGCCGACTTAAACTGGTAGATTTAGGAGAGAAAGAAATGTATAAGGTTACCCAGAGAGCTGGCGGGCATGTTTATCAGCAGATCCTAATCTGAGCCAAACTATGCTCCTCACAATTCATCATCATTACCCGCCCCGTGTGGCACATCTCTTTGACCGCCCTCCATCCACCTCCCCCCTCCCTCGAACACCTCCGATACAGGCGTCCTGTTGGTGGGAATCTAGCCGGAGATCCACCTTGGGGGTGGTCTGGGTGTCGGCCATGCGATCTGTTTTGCACACATATTCACATGTACGTACCTGCACGCTTGTATAGCACCCCATCACTGCTCCCTGAACTACCCTATCAGCTGTCTGGTAAAACCCTCAGCGTGTTGGCGGTCCTTCCTACTGTGTCACTCACCGATCATGACCAATGCATCGCAACATACAAGTGTTTGTGTGTGTGTGCAGTGGGATGAGTTTACGCCTCAAGGCCAGAAGGACCTGTTTTCAGGTTTAATGTGAGTCTAGTAAGGTCGGGGGTCATAAAGTTTAGGCGTATTAACAGACAAGCTCTGGCACTGTGAATGACCAGCAGCGATTTGCTGCCTGTTGACACCTCCTAAACATTAAGAGCTTGCTCATGTAGCTAAGCTCTCCTCAGGCTGGCCAGCAATGAGGTAAAGCTATTCAGGAGAACACCTGCTTTGCTGGATTTAAATCTGGCCTGCAGTGAGCTGCTCACTCTTGTCAACTCCTTCACTCATCTTTTATTCTTTTGCTCTGCCTCTATTTGATGTGGTGGGTGTCAGCCATTAGGTATTACACGGTGTAGCTTTGCAGAAACACTGTTGGATTGGAGGGCCTTTGGGAGCAGCAGGAGGTGCAGATTTGTTAGGGAGCTCAAACTAATATTTACGTGACCTCCTGAGACCTGCCTGAGGAGTGTAAAGACAGAAAGGGAGGAAAAAAGCACGAGTATGAATTGATGTGTGCTTTAAGTGGAAAAAGGGATTATGACATTAAAGATTTATCTGCTGAGATCCACTGCAACTGCCCTCCAACCCCCAAATTGTCCAGTTTTTCACTAACTGCTGCCTTTGCTCAGCCGCTCATGTAGCTGAGTGACTGCAAAGCATTGTGGTACAGCAGTGCAACGCCAAAACTATAGTCAACACACTGGTCTGAGAGGCTTGCCAAATCAATTCTGGCAAAAAAAACTTTCCTCTAAACTTTTTCATTCACACATACTGTTGTAGATGCAATATTTCCCTTGCTTTTGCAATTTGCTCCAACAACTGACGCATACAAGCATATGTCAGTGGACCTAAAGGAATTTTCCAGAGCAGAAAGCTTGTTTGACCTGGTCCATCATCAATTTGTCATCACTAATATATTCGTGATTTAACTCCTGACTGCTGGGCCAGAAGTCAAGCTTAGTGTTGGCTTGAAGAATACACAGGCGAGAGCTCAGTGCTGAGCCGGAGTCAGACAGTTAGAGAGTTAGTCGCGGTGAATTCTTCACCGTACAAGGTGTGGGCCGCAATGTGACGAGGTTTGTATATGTGTGTGACAGTGAGAGTGTGTTTATCTCCCTCCCTGTGTGGGGATTTACAGACACACCTCGCAAGGCACAAACAACAGTGACCTGGAAAAATAGCCGAAATTCCACCAACATACCAGGAAATCTGGGGGTTAGGCTGACAATACACAAGCAAGACAGAGGTGTGGGAAATGGGAGAGATACAGGGTCAGGCTGTAGGCCTCACAGATACAGATACCAATGAGTGATACCAGCTGACTCACACTGATGCTGACACTAACAGTGATAGCATGGCTACCTGAGTGGCATTGACAGATAGATCCTGGAGCGCACACACAATCACGGCTTCTAATTAGCATGTGATGTGCCACAAAGCTATCCTTGTTCCTCAGACTTCTGGAAGTGGGAACAATATCTAGTGTTACCAGTGTTACAAACCGTCCAATCTGATCTTAGTAAAAGTCCCTTTTTTGTTGAGGTAAAGTAGTTTAACTGCACATTTAATCTCTGGGATTTCTAATTTTCATAAAAAGAAGTGAAATTTCAATAATCCCAGCTGTTCTACATGATAAAGAAATGCTTTACTGTGCAATGTCGTGGTTGAGCTGAGAAACATTTGTTAGTAGGACTGAAATTACTGTCCTGTGATTATAAAAAGTTTCTGTTAATTCACAGAAAAATTCCTATTTATTTATTTATTTTACTGTGGAATTGTGAAAAACAAATTTATATAGCCAAAAGTGGAAAAACATGACTTTCCGCCTCATTTAATTGATTATATGTTACTTAATCACTTTGGTGTAATATGAATGTCCATGTGGGTCTTTAACAGCAGGAAAGACTGAAAAACATATTAAACATACAGTTTAAAATCCAAACTTTATGCCCTCCTTGACATTTTTCAAAGTCGTTCAGCTGGCTGAGATTGGAGTTTTTTGCTGGGCCCATTCTGGCCCCTGGGCCTTACGTTGGACACCTCTGTTTTAAAAGATCTCAATAACAATGTTAAGTGGCAAGAAAGTAAAAGCGTCTACTGGAGTGTATACCTGTACTCAAACACGTTCACAACTGTGTGTTTGTTGATGCTGAGAGTGGTGTAGATGTGTCGAGTCACTGGAGTCAACATCCCTCTGTCAGTCTCCAATCGTCCTCACCTTCAAAAACACAAACCACTGAAGACACACACAGTTTCAGCCATGTGACGGATCCCAAACTCTGACCGCACAAACAAACACTCTCCATGTGGAATGTGGGAGGCTGTTGTTTGTGTTCGGAGGTGCACATTTATCCAGTGTTCTTTCCCCAAACGCTCTGTAAATTTGCATTGGCACAGAAGTCGGTCCATATACACAATTACAGAAACCTGACATTATCTTTAGCTTCATGTCTGTTTTACTTTTCCATCTACAGCCATTTGCAGAAGCAGCAAGCCTCCCTGCTTCGCCTGTCGTGATTTCACCTTCTACCCACATTGAGACAGTTGATCAGGAGCAAGGACACGGTACAGTAGCCCCTATCGCTCAGTAAACAGTGGTAAACAGAGCAAGCGCTCGGCATGAAATGGAGGAATACTGCACACAAAACATTTACATAGAGCTGCCACAGGAACAATATCATTTCAGTTTTACAATAAAGTGCTGGCCTAACAAAAACAACTGACGGAAACTCATCTGTCCCTCTGCCTGTTCGGAGTGACTTGTTTATGCTCTGGCCTCCCACTCTGTGTAAGGAGATAATTCAATCAAGTATAATAGAGCTTTCACACGAGCTTAACCCAGCTTCAATCCTAATGCTGCCGGACCAAACCTGGAGCCTGATCTCATATATCTAGCATTTCATCCTGAACCACAGCAGCAGATGAGAGGTTTTAAAGTTACTGTTCATAATTTGACATTAATGAAAATCAGAGGATGTAGTTTTACTGCTAAACAGTGAATCAGTTTAATGTTGTTCTAAATTAACATTCGTGGTTTATTTGGAAATTTAAAAAAAAAACACAACTCAAAACTAAAGCAGTGTGGAAAAGATGACATCATAACGCAGTGCAACAACCTGCATTATTGCAGATAAAGGTTTAGGTGGAAAATAGAAGCTTTGTGTTGTGACTGGTGCCCCAGTGCCTGAAAGAGTGGTGGTATTTTAAATTGCACCCAGGGGCACACCACACCTTCTTTTGGCAATACTCCATTGTGTCTACATCTCTCTCCAGTAACTACAGCCAACTACTGACATTGTTTTGATCCATCTCAGAATGGAAAACTGTTCCTCTCGTGCAGAGAGTGTAGGGGCAGCCAGCAGCACTATAGTTAGTATACATCATGCATAACACATGGAACTTATGAATGTGTTGTATATACATTGTTCATGCACAGACCCATGCCCACAGTGTTACATGCAACTGACAAATTATCTAAAAGAACATTTCGTCTTATCCTCCATATATGTTCCACAGTTGCAAAACCTGTGCAGCAGCATGCAAGTTCACTAAATCACCAGATTCAAACACATGTGCTATATGCAAACACTAAAACTGGGTCATAGAATTGAATTTATGGCATCTGCATGACGGACGCCTCGATATTACGGTAAAGAAAGCTGCAAGCTGGAAAATTATTTGAGACATATCAGAAACGTTTTCCATTCTGGCAACATAGAGGCATAGATGTTAACTGCACATGACTTTTATGCATGCACGTGTTAAACACGAGAGGGTAGCGTGATTTTGTACAATGCTAAGATAAAGCGCACTCACATCTTCATTACTGGCTAAGAGATCCAAATCTATCAAGTGTTTGAACTGGGATAGTTTAGAGGAGAGTAAACAACAGTCTAATGTGTTTATCAGGCACTAAAGCACACACCAACAGCTGTTTACCACACAGAGAGCCAAAACGCATACAACAACAGCACCAAGGACATGCAGTCTGATGGCACTGCACAGTATAAGTGAAAGGTGATGTTGAGAGGGCTTTGCCTTTGAAATGTTTGGGAGAATGTGAACGTATAATTACCCCCCATGTGAATATCCAGCTGCTGCAATATACCACTATCGTTTCAACAGAGAAAGGGAGAGTGAGACCTTAACATTTCCTACTACTAGTGCCAGTCAATCAACAAATTGCCTAATGCATTTTGACAAATAAATACAGTGCCAGACAATCAACCAGAAGGAAGAAAGTGAGGCATGCAGCCATGCTTTAAAATAAAAACTGATAAATTAACTATGCATAGAGTAAATGCTTCTTACAACTGGATTTAATGAAAAGAATGCCAGGTTACTTCAAAGACATAATTTAATTCAAGGCATAGTTTCTTTAAATTCAGATGTGGATGAAAATGACATAAAAACAATTTCCTAAAAGTAACATTCTGTATGTATCATAAAAACAAAACACTAACGTTTATGGCATGAAACCATGTTCATCCATTCTGAATAATGACATGCTCCAACATACGATCTGAGCATTATTCAAAAAACCCCAAAACCAAACCAGTGGGATGTTTTGGGAGCTATGCTAATTTGCTGTGAGCTGGATGAAAAACAAAATGCTTAAAGCCCGTATAATTAATATGCATTTTCTAAACTCAGTTAGTCTCTTGGCTTAAAATAGCTTGCATGGCATAGTTTAAAACTCATAAAACCTCACCAACCAGCCACTTCAAAGTTACTAGTCTTAACATTAAAACTTGTTTTAAGACTGCGAGTGGAAAAATTGCATTCAGTGGTGGGAAACACTACCAGACACTGTTTGCATAACCTGTGCAGCAAGCAAAGACTGAAAAGTTAGAACCAGCGCTGATGGGGAGCTAACAAAGCACTACACACCTGCAAAACTGCATATTGTGCAGCAAAGTTAGAACAGTTGTGTGGTGTAGGTGCAGCTCTTCCTGCTTCAGATGTTAGTGCTAATACCGATTTCATTAGGTACCCGTCTTTAATGCAAATATCTAATGAGCCAACCACATGGCAGCAACTTAGCGCATTTAGGCATGAAGACATGGTCAAGATGACAAGCTAAAGTTCAAACTCACTGTCAAAATTAGGAAGAAAAGTGATTTAAGTGACTTTGAATTGTTGTTGGTGCTAGATGTGCTGGTCTGAGTATTTCACAAAATGCTGATCTACTGGGATTTTCACATCTCTATCCATCTCTACCTGACTCTAGGGTTTACAGAGAGGTCCAAAAAAGTGAGCAGCAGTTCTCTGGGTGAAAAGTCTTTGTTGATGCCAGAGGTCAGAGGTGAATGGACTACTTTCAATCGATAAAAAGGCGAGAGTAACTCAAATAACCACTTCCAAAGTATGGAAAAGAGCATCTCTGAATGAACAGCACATCGATCCTGGGCTAGACCACATGGGGGATATTCCATAAGGGGATGTTTTCTTGCCACAATTTGGCCCCAACATTGTTTAAGCCTACCTGAGTAATGTTACCTGACTATGTCTATCCCTATATGACTACAGTGAACCTAATTCTAATGACTCCTTCTAGCAGGATAGAAGCTCAAATAATCTCACACTGGTTTGTTGAACATGTCAGTGAGTTCAGGACACTGAGTTATTGAACTGAGAGCTGGTGACTGTCCAAAACAGCACTTTTGAGATGAGGTTAAATTGGAGTTTGCATCATGGATGACCAGCTGACAAGTTTGCAGCAACTGCTTGATGCTGTTATGTCAATGTGGACCAAAATCAGCACCCTGTTGAATCTATGCGAAGAAGAATCAAGACGGTTCTGAAGCCAAAAGGCCGTCCACCCCGAAGCTGTACCTAATAAAGAGGTCAGTAAGTGTATGGACGGATCAAATCTTCTTCAGTTCGACAACCTGTCTCAGCTTATTTATATTCTTAAGCAACATTTGACAGCAGACTACATTACTAACAATCTTTTTTTTAACCAAATAATAAAATATTTTTTCATGTTTCGACAGCACTATCATGTTTGTCTAAACTGTGCACACACAACTTGCTTTGGTTACATGGAACCAGGCTGTTTTGTCTGGGCTGTGTAACTTCCTGACTCTCTATAACCAGGTTAGCTTTTTCACATGTGGAGATTTACACAAATTAAGTCATGAGATTAAATAGCATTTGTTATTAAATTTAGTAGTTTTTATCTTCTTTGTTTAATTTGACATGTGAGGTTTAGTGTTTGTATATACTGTAGTCTGTGTGCGTGTGGGGGGTGAGTGAAGGTGGACAGTTGCAGTATTTCAAACAGCTATTTTTGTCTGTCCTGTGAGCAAGGACCTCCCGCACTGCTGTTTGTAAGAATATTTTTCATGCTTAGGTTAAATAACCAGGTTGTTTAACACAATCTCTGAGTGAGAGGAAGCCTGAGAAACATTTCCTGGAGGAAAAGTTTAGTGGTAGTTAGGGAGAGAGGTGACGATGAATCAGACGATCAGCGTGTAGCAGTGTGGCTTCATGCTGAGAAATAGCACAAGAGATGTGATGCTTGCTTTGAGAGTGTTTATGGAGACGTACAAAGAAGGTAAGGAGGAGTCGCACTCTGTCTTTGTGGATCTAGAGAAAGCATATAATAGGGAGCCAAAAGAGGAGCTGTGGTACTGCCAGGAGTGGGACAGAAGTATGTGCAGGACATGTATGAGGACAGAGAGACAGGGGTGATGTATGCAGTAGGAGTGACAGATGGGTTCAAGGTGGGGGTGGGATTACATCAGTGATCTGATCAGAGCCCCACCTTGTTTGACATGGTGACAGATGAGGTCAGGCAAGAGCATCCTTGGACTGTGATGTTTGCAGATGACATTATGAACTGTAGTCAGATTAGGGAGCAGGTGAGAGAGAGTGAAGACGGAAAGAACAGAGGAAGTGAAGGTGGATGAGTTTCATTTCCTGGGGTCAATGGACAGAGCGCAAGAAAGGTAAAAATGAGAGACAGACAGGGTGGAAATAGTGGAGACAAGTATCAGAGGGGATTTGTGACACAAGGACAGAAGGTACTGAGATCTTCAATTACGTACTTTGGAGATATTGGCACCAACAAAAGGACATGAGCCTGAGCTGAAAATGCTAAAATTTCTATTGGGAGTGACCCAAATGGAAAGGATTGAGCAGTTTGCAGACAAAGAGAGAAAGTTAAAGCTGAGATGGTTTGGATATGGGCAGAACAGGGATAGTGGGTATATTAGTCAAGGATGTTGAAGATGGAACTGCTAGACAGGAAGAAAAGAGGGAGACCAAGTCAAGAGTGAGGAAGATTAAAAGGAAAGTACATTACAAGTCTTTATATGACCTCTATTTTCTTAAGATTGACATTTTATTTTACAAATTAGAGATCAGAGGGATCCTGGATGGCATAAAGAGCATTTTTGTGGCATTTACTGTATGTTATCAAATCTGTTTGAGCCACATATTTTCTGTAGGATATGATGGTTTTAGAACTGACTGAATCTCTTTCCCTTTCTCTTTCTCAATATGTAAGAAGAAAGGGGCCAATAAAATCACAGACACAGCACATCCAAATCCTATTATGTGATTAATATGAAAATCCAAAATGCAAAATTGGTGTAAATGAATCAATCCATGAATCTATTATAAATGTTGTGGGTGCGATATGTACCCTGTTTTGCAAATATGAGTGGAATCTGCATGCCACGTGTGCAATTACCCAAGAAGAAAGCACTGGAGGCCTGGTTGGGAATCTTAGAGCAGACCGTGTTCAGAGAGTCTGATAAATGTTATCTGCTAAAGTCTGCATAGATTGCTAAGGCCAGTTTCTATAGCACCAAGGATCCTTCATGCCTCTCTCAGGCCCTGTGTGTATACTGTCATGTCAGGAAAAAAAACAGTATCATCTGGCATCTCCAGACATCATTATCACAACCATCGACTGTCCAGTCCTCACACACACACACACGGTCATTACCTTTAGCGATATGCAGCACTCCGACAACTGTAAGGACGGCGGTAGGTTGAGGGGGTCTGAGTGTGGGACCGAGCCCAGAAGAAAGAGGCCTCTCTGGTGTGAGGAGGGCAGGATCAGTGTGGCACTCAGCCCTGTCTGGATCCAGTAGTGAGTGTGATGCGAGAGGGGATGGTAGGAGATAAGTCCACTTCACCAAACTCAATGGGACACTTCAGCAGAAGCACAGCTCTCACCCTGAGCACCGTCTGTCTGAGAGTATGAAGGACAGAGACTTTCATTTGATTACAACAAAATTCAAATGAAAAACTGCTTACTTGTGTTAGTTTGTATAGTCATTTATGGTCTGAGTAGCACCATATAGTCCAGCGATGGTGCATCTAATAAGGCAGCATCACTGCAGAGGATATTTCATTTGTATAGGTACGTACAAGCATTTAAGTGTGTGTGCGCACAGTGACAGAGACAGATTAGGTGTCTGAGAGGGACAGATGGCCTTACAACCAACCTCCACTCACTCATTGAGTGAGATAAAGAGCCACATTCTCTCTCTCTCTCACACACACACACACACACACACACACACACACACACACACACACACACACACACACACACTCCATTGCTGGCATCCAACCAATTGTGTGGAGAAATAACTCAACCCTTAACATGAACAAATAAGTGTGGATATTAGGCCTGTGCTGGGTCCGCTGAAAAACTGTAGATTCATCACAAGCTTCAAACAAACAGATTAGAAGACGACCGTCGTGGTATTCAAATGGACTTATAGGATTTGTCCGTGTATATACTCGGCCGAGCTGTGTGAGATTCGGGAGGGTTAGCAAGTATGAGTGTGTTTGTGTGTGTGTGTGTGCCAAAACAGTGACAGGACATTCTTCTACAAACAGGTTTTCAGCAAAGCTCTTATCTCCTGCTCTCTCCTCATCCATCCCCTTGTTTCGTCCTCTCGTCTGCTGGAAGAAACGCCTTTTGATTACATTTCCATCACAAATACGCTTGCAAAATGCAGCCTATTTCTCAGGAAGACAGCGTTGTAATAGGTAGACGCTTAAACCAGATATAGAACAAATGACGGCCAAAGTCAAGCAGCATTACTGGTTTGTGAGTGTTTTGGGAAGGTCTGTGTTTCCGGGTGACCCCAGTGGCCCAGTCTGCCTGTCTATTAGAGCCGGGGCTATTAGACCATCAGAAAGTGGGAGCATCCCCTCTTGCCATGGTGATAAGATCAAGGCATTCCGACAGCCAAAGCGGTCATTACCCTGCGCTCTAGCCCATAATGTTCCTCTATTAAAACACCCTGTTGCCATGGAAATGCAGCTGTGGCCATTTAAGTCATTTCTTGGCCCTGCTGTCTCTCTGGGTCATTGACACACACGCACACAAACACACAATGCACTGACATGTCGAGTGATAAACATTTACACATGCACGCTGCTATCTGGGGCACTGTTTCCCTCCAACACGCACAGCAGAAACATGCACAGGTCCTGCTGTCTGGGCGTCTGGCTCATGCGGGGTCACGGCTGACCGGGCAGGAAGATGGTGAACATGGATGTCAGACGGTACAGTAAGACAGCCTGGAAGGCGGAGCCATTGTTACAGAATTTGGCTTCAAACACAGTCACAGACGTAGTCAAGTAGACGGATAGGAGGCTGACAGAAACACACGACAGATGCGTGCACAACACAAACACTGATCAGAGTAAACAAACACATCGGGATGCTCAGAAGATTGTGTCAAACAAAGCCGACCCCCCTGTTCCACTAATCCTTTGGTGTCATCAGTAGACACCTCCTACGCTTGCACACACTTACAAACACACACACCAAATAATTCTTATAAACCACCAAACTCGACATCTTCCAGAAAAGCTTACCTAACCCTAATGAGCATACTGTAAAGCTCAGGTTTATTGAACTCAGTTCATCTCTGTTCTGCTTTTTTCTAAATGCACCAACTTTCAGAGTTTTGCTCTTAGTTTAGTTGTTCTTAGCCCGTCTTGGGGTAGGGAATAACATTATAGTCTGTGTGGTGAGGGTTCATCAATAGCCCTTCTTGTTCTGCTACCTTAGGCTCAAAATCCTGAAAAACAGAACCACAAGCTAAATCTAGAATAGTAATCACTGATCATCAGATCCTCCTTCTGCTTGTGTTTTAACATCCGACCTTAAGAGACATCTAAATGGATTTGACAGGTTTAACAATTTCCAATTCATGTGATATTTTCTGTGCCTTCAATGTCATTTATTTTAATACAAAAGCACCTCATTCTACCAAACACATGGGTGATATGCTGAATGAAACTTGTAGTAAAAAGTGTTTTGAATTCCATTTTTTAAAATGCCATATAAATACCAGTCCATTTGCCATAGTGGTCTCGAGCAGTAGTTCTCCAGGTTTCCTTCGGACATTTCAGACCTGACGATTTTCACAGGTCAAAGTATTGCATGAATCAACCATCAGACACACTGGCGATGATCCCAAACATGCTGCCAATGAAGTAAAAGTACACATAGATAGAAAAACACAGTGGGATGCAGTCAGTCATGGATTTGTCTTCCAAGAACATGACTGAAGCAATGTATGAACATCGTGACAGAAGACATGATAAAAGTCAGCCAGTATGCAAAGAACAGCTTTGAATGTCCTTCTCCAAAAAACCTATAAACTATACCTGAAGTCTACTTCAAGCTGTATTAAAGAATAAAGGTGGTCACACCAAATATTCACTTTCAAAATAAATCACAGGATCGGTTTCCAATTTTCCTATAGAAGTATAAAGGAATGAGGGGTGGCTTGAGACTTTTGCACAGCACTGCAAGAAATCTAATAGCTTAAAAAAATCGTTGAACTTAAAAAATACAATAAATATACCACAACAAAACATTTAAATGTTACATTTTACAAGACCCTCATTCTATGATCACTGAGCACTGCAGAAATACTCTACATGCAAGCTTAATACAACAACTTTAAACACTTCAAAAGATCAAAAACGCATCAATCAATCAATCAATCAATCAAAGCTTTATTTGTCACAGGCAGGTTGCCCTGCACATAAATAATCTACAGTTTGTTTTAACGTATACTTACATTTATCAGAAATATGGATGCTGAATATTAGAGAAAGTCAACAGTGTGTCCCTTATACAGAGCAAAGTGGCCAAAGTTTGAATGTATGAAACTTATGAGCTCTGCCTTATCAAAGTCATTTCCTACCAGCTGGGGTGCACAGTAGCCTGCATTACATGCACCAGTATAGTGATTTATGTGGGACTTTATGGTGGACTACTACAGCAAAGGTGTTTTCTATAATCATTTTTCTCCTGGCTAATGTTCTGTAACATTAGCTCGTCTTGTATCACAGTTTAATTGCTAGCTTTTTTACACAGCTGTAGAAAATACCAACATATAAAATACTGATAATCTGAACTCCTGTGGTTGAGCTAGGTGGTAGCTTAGCTAGCTGTTTTTATAGGTTACTTTACCAGCTGTACAAGCTAACTATTGTCAGATTTATATAGCTTACCCAGGTTACAGCTAAGGTGCTAATAATAGCATTATTGCTAGAAAATTCATATAAAATAGAAATGCCAAATAACTTAACTGCTAACTTGTGCAATCATATTGGCATGCACTCACCTACATCTTTATCAGGTACATATGTTCAGCTACTCATCATGGAAAAACCTAATCAGCCAATCACAAAGCAGGACCCCAAGTCACTTAAGACCAGTACACATCCTCAGGACAGCCTGCTGAAGTTAAACTGAGCATCAACTGAACAAAAGTCATTTTCAAGTGACTTTGATTGTGGCATGGTTGTTGATGTCAGAAGGTCTGGTCAGAATATTTAAGAAACTGCTGATCTATTGAGATTTCCCAACAGAACCATCTCTAGGGTTTATAGATAATGGTCCTAAAATATATATCCAATAAACAGCAGTTTCCTGTGTAAAAATGAGGCCTGAAGAGAACGGGCTGACTGCTTCGAGGTGACAGAATGGAAACAGTAAATTTAATAATCCCTCTTTACAACTAAGGTATGCAGAAGAGCATCTCTGAATGTGCAACATGTAGAATCTTGAAGCTACAGCAGCGGAAGACCACACCAGCTGCCACTCCTGGAAATTAAGGCTATAGTTCACACAGGCTCACCAAAACGGGACGACAGAAGTGGATAGATACATAAGATTAGAACTACGTTCTTGGCACACCTTTAGCCTCCCTGTGTCAACTGAGCATTGTTAAAATGTCACAGGCTACCTGAGTACTGTTGCTGATGATGTCTATCCTTTGATAATTACAGTCTACCCACGTCACAAAGCTCAAATCATTTCAAACTGGTTTCTTGAACATGACAGGTTACTGTACTAAAATGCCTTCCACAACTATCTAACATCAAGAAGGGTTGTTTTTGGTTTTTGTTTTTCATATCAAAGCACAAAGAGAAAAGTCTTTTAATTAACAGCTGATTTATACAGGAAGAGCCAATAGCAAGTCAGCCTATACTGATATATACCATATGATATCTCACTGAAGGTCATGAAATATCTTTTCAGACATTTCTCATCAGTCTTTTTCCCTCTTTTTCTGCTTTTTGCTCTTCCTCACCCTCCAATTTTTTATGGTTTCTTTTTTCTTCTCTTCTTTCAGGTATTTATAGTTGTACCAAATTATTCTCTTTTCTTTATTAAATTTAATTTTCTTTATTAGATTTTTGCTACATTCTCCTCTGGTTGATTGTATTTTTATTCCCTGTCTTTATGCTCATTCTGCAGTTCTTCATTTTGTGTTTGTCTTTTCAAACTCTTCTTTGTCAGAATTGGTTCCTTTGTACCAGAAATCATATCTCTGCACTGGATCATTTGGTGTGTGCGATCTCTCGGGGTACAGCTTTCCTTTCGAAAGACTTCACATACCCTTTGGAGCCAAGGTGTACCTCAGACTTATTGCTGAGACTTAGTGCCCCAGTGAAGAGGTTTAAACAAATCCTTTGTATTTTGGATAGAGTCACAAACAAAAAACACAAACACACTTTGTCCACACAGCAAACAGGATCAATTAAAAAAAAATCCATATCTTGAATGAAATCTATTAATTATAAGGCCTCGTCTACTGTAAATATACCACTCACCTTTATCTTTTTATGGTATTCTTTCTCAGCTGAAACATGAATCTAATACAAGGGGATCCACATATATGAAACACATGTACAGTATGTGTACTACACTCTAGTCCTGGCCCAACTTCCTGTCCAGTTTCAGCTTAAGAGTTTACTGATTGCTTTTAAGGCTTGTAATGGACAGACCCCAGTTTATATCACTAGTGTCGTTTGTTTATGTTCAGCTCCCAGGTCTCTCAGATTTACTGGCATAAATCTCTTACATGTCCTAAGGTCAGGCCTCAAACAAAACGGTGACAGACCTTTGCAGCTGCTGCACCACGTTTGTGAAATTGGCTACAGCTTAACACAAAAGGAGTGCCCTTCATCTCTGCTTTTGAGACTATAGGCTCAAAACTCATCTTTATTCTCCGTCCTTTCCATCCCACTTATCTCCTGTTTGCTGTTACCTCTGTAACTCTGTCTCCTGCTGTCCTCTGGTGGTTGTTGTAGTTGTTATTCATTTGCTTATTGCCGATGGCCTCTTAATTCCGTGTCCATGTTTTACATAATTACATGCACATTTGTGTATATAGGTAGTCAGTGAAAGCTTTGTTTAAATGTTCTTTATAAATAAATTTGACTTAAATCTATTAATATCTAGATAAACAGACAAATTAGAAATGTATTTCATTATTTGAGTGAACAACAAAAAATAATTTTAAAACTGAAAATAAAATAAAAACGTTCAAATGGAAATTTGATTTATAGAAACAGCAAGAGAAGGGGGGGGGGGGGTGTTACTATTGAACTGTTGCTTCAGCATTTAATGGGTTAAATCATGATAAGAGTCTTAAATAAAGATGATATTCTGTGAACTTTCTGTGCTGTTTTTCACAAATGTGCAAATGTTCTCATCTCTCTCCTTCGAGGTTCATGTGTGTCAGCCAAACACCTCTCACACATCTACTTTATTTATTATGACTATTTGGATTTTATGTTGATGTAAATCTGACGTTTTGGTGTCAAAAATGGAAATCTAAGTATTCTTCTATTTTCTGCCACTTATGCGGGCATCCTATTGTCATTCTTATTTAATCGCTTAAGTTAATTACTTTAAACCTAAATCAGCAAAAAGTAAAAAAAAAAAAAAGGTAATAGTAGTTTATTGTGGGTCTGCACTTCTGTGTGTATATAAGACTAAAGCAAACACACTTCAAGCCTGACACACATTGACCTCAGGGTTTCTGTGGGACCCTTGAGTACATGTGCTTTATTTTAGGTGAGCAAACTGCACCACCATGTGAACCCACAGCAGCACTACAACTAAAGTGCTAACTGGTCGTATTTTTTTGAAGACTAATTAGGTGTCATCGCTTTTTAAAAAAAAAAAATCACATCACATAAACACATCTACCAGACAATAGCTCACTTAATTTAACTGTTTTATTGTAAGTTATTGTGTAAAGTTCATATGTAAATTGAATAAAAATGAATGAAAATGCTGAAAAATCTAGAAGTGCACTGGTGCTGATTTTAATAGCAAAGGTTAAGTGCAGAGCTGTAGTAGCTACAGAGGGACAAAGCTGCTGAGCCATACCATGAATGAGTTGATGAAGGTAGGTTAAGAAGAGACGTGACAATCAGTGAGCAGCAGTTTGGCTTCATGCTAACAGAAAACACCACAGATGCAATGTGTGGAGTTGCAGTGTGTCTTTAAAGATCTATGGAAAACAGAGGATGGTGCCAAGACAGTAGCTGTGGTTCTGTATGTGAGGGTGGTGCAGGACAAGTATGAGGACAGTGAGACAGTAGTGATACGTGCAGTGGGAATGATAAATGGCTTTGAGGTGGGGGTTGTCCTGATTCAGTTTTGATGTGCTGAGAATAAACAACCAATACATAACAATAGGCAATGTTCTCTGCAACTTTGCACAAAGCTTCCTGCTCTGCACAGTTTCAGTCTGGGTAAAGAACCTAATGACCTCTGGCACAGTTTATAACTGAAAGGTGGCCTCGTTATTAAATGCATAAGACAAAATACACAGCAAATAAAACATAAAATATATTTTCCTAACAGGGTGGTATTACATGAACGATCAGTGCCTCTTCTTGTTTGCAATGGTGATGGATGGGTTGACTCCTGAGGTCAGGCAAGTCTCAATAAACTGATGTTTGCTGATGACATTGTGAGCTATACTGAGAACAGGAAGGGGTGGGAAAAGAGCCTGGAGAAGTGGAGCAATGATTTGGAGAGAAGAGGGATGAAACAAGACCACATACACTGTCACAGTGAAGACGCAAGGTGGAGAGATCAAGAATGGATGAGTTTAAATACCTGGGGTCAACTATTCAAAGCACTGGAGAATGCACAAGGGAGTGAAGAAGAGAGTGCAGGCAGGATGGAGACTAGTGTCAGGCTTGATATGTAACAAAAGGATGGCAACAAGAGTGAAAGGGAAGATTCACATGATGGTAGTAAGATCTGCTGTGATGCATGGTGTGGAGAGAGTGACACTAACAAAGACAGGAGGTGAAGCTGAAGGTGGCAGAGTGGAAGATACTAAGACTTGTTTGGTGTGAGCAGGGTGGGCAGGGTTAGAAATATATCAGAGAGAGTCAGGTTGAGCTGTGTGGAGATGAAGTTAGAAAGCCAAGGCTGATTGTGACATGCGCAGAGGAGGGATAGTGGATATAATAAACATGGTGAATTTGGAGCTGACAGGCAGGAGAAAAAAAGAAGAAGACGGAGAAAAGACTTGATGTAGTAAAGGTCTAATAGTAGAGGCCTGTTCTGTTACATGCTAAGGTGAGACAGAGACATCTGCTGTACCGACCCTGAAGGTAGCAGTCAGAAGAAGAATAAGTAGAAGCAGAACACTTTAAGCTCTGCATTTGAATTCATATGAAATATTTTTTAATTCCTAATCTCGTGCATTTTGGGGTTTGCAGTTTCTATTTAATTTGTTGTATTTTTTACATTTTTTATTATATTTGTATATATAATAGGGACGCACCACACAGGGGAATGTGAAAATCGTATAACATAGAACATATTTTTTTACACTCTTAGAAATATAAGGCGCAGAAAAGGCGACTGATTGAAACCCTCAGTTAAAGTTATCAGGCCCTATTCCATTTTCTAAAACATGCCGACTTGTTTGATAAGACTTGAGTTTGTTTCCTTTTTGGGGGGTAAGGGTATTTATAAAAAGGGTTTACATATTTATCTAATACGTAAAATACTCCCAGTATGAGGTTATGAGGATGCACAAATCCTTTGGAGGTTGTTTTAGCAGGAATCAAATGTGATACAACAAAGATTTGGTGCTACTTGCTCTGGTGACCCCATGTGAAGGAAGCAGCTGAAAGTAGCTTTTCTTTGGATTCTTTTTATGAACTGCAAACCAGTTGGTTATGTTAATGTACCATAGGGCACATATGGACCCAGCACCATGGGGCTTAGGTGGGCAGCCCACTATAGGCCCCATTACTGGAGGAATATGTGGGGCACATCTGGCCCTGTGCTGTTAGGTGGGGCCCAAATAGTGCCCGAAACCTACAGTGTTGGCATATTGTTAGTTTACTGCAGGCCTACATGAGCCCCCATTGTGGCCCCCTCTCTGCTTTGCTTAGTGTGGGCAGTCCACAGTCGACCCACATCATGGGCAACCCCACTGGGCACATCTGGGCCCTACATTTCCCAACAGGACTGTATAAAGTGTGAGTCTGCAAACCTCTGCTCTTGCCCCACACATGCCCCAAGGGGACAGGTTCTGACTGAGAACCCATCAGTTGTTTGAACTTTTCTTTGTGGCTTAATAAAACTCTTATTCCTTGTCTCATGAACCACCTCAAAGCCAAGACAAAACAAAAGGAAGGTTTTAAGACAAGTTGTCAAGCTGACCCTGTTGTTATATTCTGTGTCCATGTAATCTTTCAAATATGCCACATGTCCGTGCACAAGGACATTGCTTCTGATAAGCAATGTTTTGGCTGTATCGTGTGACCATGGAAGATGGAAAACTTGTCTCTATAAAGACAAGGTCACAAAGCATGCAGATTCCTGTCATACAGTTTGCATTGTTGTTTGACCCTTTTGCAAAGATTACTGAAACTCATAAAGACAACCCGTTTGTGTGAACCTCAGTTTCTATCAGATTTTGCCAACAGAAGCTCACACATCCAAAGGAGCTTTGAAGAACATTTAATTAATTAATTAATTAATTAAAACTAAAAAAGAAACTCAAAACTAAACAAACAACGCGCTGCCTGCTGGAGAGATTAGAGAGAAAATGTTAGCTTCCAAGTCTTTTTAAACAGTTAGCTGAATGCCAACAGGTGTGAGCTCTCTCTGCGCCTCACACACCTGCCTGCCTCCTACACAACACCAGAGAGGGGAAAGAGCGCACAGAGTCAGTAGGGTTGTGTATTCTGTTTTATCTTTATCTTGTCCAAGGTTTCATTGTCAAGGTTTCCCCTTTTAATTTCATTTGCAGTCGATTAAAGTTTCCACTGGTGTGTAAAGGCTGCACTTTGGCCTTTAAGGGGCTCTATCTCTTTCTTTTTGTCCTCTTTTTGTTTTTCAAGAAGTCTCTCTTTGCCCTATTATCAGAAGTAGAAGAGTCACAGGGCTGTTGGTACTCGCTTTGTACCTGGTTCAGTTTTTTTCAACCACTCAAACGCATTATGTAATGTAAAAAAGGGTTTACCTTTTATTTTTCAGAGTAATGATTAATAATGATTATTAATTGGCTGAGCTAACAGGTGTTAATGCTCAATGAACACTTAAAAATAGTATTTGCTCAGCTAAATAGGCATAAACAATCAAATCAATATAGAACAGTCCTCTTAACACAGTAAGTGGCTTGATGAGAGTTTTTATTCCACACAACTGTGTACTGAATCACACAACTTGTTTCCTTCTTTTTTGCAGATAAGTATCTCTGTGTGAAGTGTATGTAGTGTAAAATTAAACTATGTCAAAAAATGAGGAAGAGTCTAAGTATCCTGTTTTTTCTGTAAGACAAATGGTTTCTGCTGACAACAGAGATTGAGGAATACAACCAGAATGTGGTTCTTTGTTTAGACTCGTGAAAAGCAACACTGAACATCTTGTTCTGTGTGTGATGTGACTCATACAGACTGTGGTGTCAAAGCTAAAAAATCATGGTTTCTCTGGCTGAAACCTTGACGACTTAGGGCCTTACTTAAAAAAAAGTCATGCATGTATAATTTAAAAAGTCTAACTGAACGTACTATAAACAATACTCGGCGCATGCTCAGCATTTCAACTCAGTTTGTCAGACTCAGAGTGAACTCTTGCTCAGGCAGAGGAGCCCTGTTTTAGCACTGACATGCATTCAGACACCTCATTAACGTCTCGTATGAAAACACGGCATCAAACTGCTTATTTATGTTTTCATTGAAAGACATAACAACACGTTTATTTTGTCGTTTTTAGTTGTCTCTCGTCTCCTTAGACCGCTTCTTCCGCACTTATAGGTGCACGAGCGCACAGGGGAGGCAGGGGAGGGGCCGGTTGCGTTAGGAGACTTGATTGGACAATCCCGTTTCAGAACAGAAAATGACCCAATGGGCTGCAGTCACTGTCGTCAGTGTTTGTAGGGCCGGTGCGCAGCCACAAGTGGGTCGGGCCACAGGGCAAATGCCCGATACGTCAGATTACAGGTCGAGGCCTGTTTGCGAGCATGTTCGTCGCTGTTATTGAATTTCCATGGCTTTGATAAACAGGCGGCTTGTTATTACCACCTAATGGCAATGTTTTGCATATCATTTTAAGCGAATATATATCTGTCTTCCTTTCTGTCCTTGATCCCACTTTAGGAGTGGGATGATGGGCCAGAGTATAAGTCGTGCTTGAAGTCATAAAGCTCAATGCACGCTACAGCTATACCATTCATTATGTTTCTTTTTCTATTTTTGAGTCAATAATAAAACAAAAACAAATGAAGACAAATTTAATTATGGGCGTTGTGTTGACCCATTTTGATTCAAGGAAAGAAGTTCAAGGAAGGTAACTCAGCTTGTCTCGTGCCATTACAATCAGTACGTGGTTTCAACACATGTAGAGCGAGATAACAGTCACGCAATTAATAGTGACGTGGCAGAGACTGCCTCGTCCTATGGAATCGCTTTATTGCGCTGTTATGTTTTGTTTGCAGATGCTCTCAGATGATTTTGCATCTCAGCGCGTTAAGTTTCATTTCTCCGGCCTGACTGACTCTCTGGGTGTGCCTGCTTTTAATCTCCGAGCATGACTGTTTCAGTACGCAGCGGAGAGCATAGAGGGGCTCCGCCCATGCGGGCGGTCAAGGAATAGAAAGCTAAAGCCCAGTCTTAGGGTATTACTTTATGAAATAAACACAAGCTGTGCGTTGATGCGTTACATCCGCATTTAGAGGATCGGCACGGACGATTTAGGATATACTCTGATAATATCAACTATTGATCATGGTTAATGTGAAGTTATCTATCCGCTGCCAAATTGGACTCGAGTTCTTCGAGTTTTTGAAGGAGACTAATCGAGTATCCATCACAGACAGGATTCAGCTGAGAGACATTTACAACAATGAGTTCCGGATGAGGTGGGTTCTTGATCACTGTTATTTATAAAAGTATCCATAACCAAAAACAGCAGTAAAAGTTGAAGTACTGAATCGACTTCTTGAAGTAAAAGCCAAAAAGTGCAGGCTCTGAAATGTACTCAAAGTGAGAATGTAAAAAAGTAGGTCCTTGAAGGAATTCTACCACCAATTTTTGTGCAAAGGTAACTGAACCTTGTGCCAAATTAATATAAGACTGAAATCAGTCTGTTATGTAGGATACCAGCAAAACAAACTATATTTTTTTTTTCTGATGTCTACATTGTGGAGGGTGACTTTGCCTTGAGTACAATCAGAGGTTAAAGTGGAATCCGGCTGGTATGGAAGCCCTAAGATCAGTTGTTGTCGTTTAGTGGGGAAACGAATGATAACTCAAAATTTTATGATCGGCTAACCTGCTGCTCTTTGTGGATTTACAGAAATGAATTGAACAAGATCTCAGCAGATGTTTCACAACACATCTTGGCTTTTTTCCATTTCCTAAACAAACAGCATTGGTATAAATTTTACAGGTCATACACAGATGTGATTGAAAATGACGACATTAATCTTTAAATCTGTATCAGAAATCACTGTGCAGTCCTTACCTTTACACATAACCCCTCTTTTTCCTTTTGTCTCCTGTCTGTCTTACAATTTTCTCCATCTCTGACTGAAGTTAGAATTCTCTCCCTGAAAAAGCAGCAGTACAGCAGCTGGACCTTTCGTTAGCAACACTGTGCGGCAGACTGCGCACAGTTTGTGTTCTTGCTGATGTTTGTTGAGTTAATAGAAATGTTGCATTTGATATTTTATGCCACTTGAAAAGTGAACTTACTTTGTTACCAATGAAAATAATGATATTCTTTTGTAAACACTTCAGGAATCCGGAGGCCAAAGATCCAAACTTTGGGTCAGTCCTGTATGCCCTGAAAGTGTCCAACAAAATAACAAGACGAAGAGACACTATTCGTTTCAACTCCAAGGTATGCACTATATTTCATTATCTGTTATACCAGAATCTCTAACGGTACATGTGTTTCTTAACAATTATTGATTGATTGATTTTTTACCATAAAACGTACATTTTCACATTTTATTTAAGCACATCACTCAGTCTTGTAGTTGAGATAACAAGGCATGTCTGATATTTTTTTAGAATCTCTCAGTGATACAACTTCAAGTGAAACATTTAAATTTAAAATCAGTTAATCATGCAGGTAAATAATGTTTATCTGATGAAACAAAAAAAATAATAATACTGGAGGCTGATTATAGCCCAATGAAATGAATCTTAGCCTTTAGTCATTGTTGGGTAAAGTCCAGATGGCAGCTCGTGGATTGAGGTAGGTGCGGTGCTGGTGTTGAGTTGGTGATCACGTGCCACACTGATGTTCCCTTAGAGTCAGTGCTACAGTGTCAATGGAAAATTGTATTTAGTAGTCAGTATAATCTTTTAGTGATATAAGTTTGCTTATGGTAGGATGCTGTTTGTAGTTATTTGGTAGTGACAGGATGTGTGATTTTTAGCAGGCTTGGTTCACCCCCACATCCTGGGAGCGTGGGAGAGGTCGTACCTTGTTTTATTGTTTTAACGTAGCTATGTCTGTTTTAGTCTAAGTGCTTTAACTGCTGGACTTCCTCACCGTGCCATCTAGGGTGGGGGAGACTACCCTCTTTATGACCAAGGATGTACCTTTTGTGCTTTCATGTTATATGACCCTTTGATCAACACACACACACACACACACACACACACACACACACACACACACACACACACACACACACACTACGCTCAATGGAGTATAAATAAAGACCGGGGCAGTTCTCTCACTGGAGTCTCTTAGAGTGGAGGCTGCCCTTGCTAGCAAGAAGTTCTGTGTGTTTCTCTTCTCTGAGTCTTTACTGAAGAAGTGTTTTAGAACATTTTCCCTAACATACAGTATAAAGAAGAACAGGGCTTTATTTGGAATATCTATTCCTAAATTGTGTTTACTTCAAGCGTCAGGATACAGCTAATCCACTGACATTATGCAAATGTTTTCACAGTGACTGTGAGGCATATATACCACTTAGGCATCAGCAAAGACTTCATTGTTAGCTGTTACTTCCTGTTTCTCCAGTGCACAATAGTGAACATATTTTTATTTGGTTTTCAAGGTTTTATGTTTTCAACATTTGACAATAAAATGAATAAATGAAACAATTTTTTCCAAATTGTGATGTTTTTACAGATATAATACAGGTCATTGATAGTAGTCGCAGTTTCTCTGACAGTGTTTATCATTTTGGTAATTTCCTTCTGTGACTTTTCCAGAATAACTTTTGTATTTTAATATAACCGTACCAATAAAACAGTTATCTGCCCTTCCATTTTCATACCTGAGAATGCCACAGAGTTAAATCTGGGCTATGCAGGCTTTTTTTTTTTATGTAAAAAGGCAAACTTCTTGGTTATCACAGAGGAGGTCAAAGAGTAAAGCTATTCTCAACCTGTTATATGTTGATATATATGAGTGTTCATATCTTATCTCATATCTTATCTCATATCCCTCCCCTTGCTTGGCTCTTGCTTGCTCACAAGGGGTCGTCTGATTGTTGGGGTTTTCTGTGTATTATTGTGTCCGTCCGTCCATCCGTTCAGCATTTTGAGCACTTTTTAGCTGTTTTCGTGCCTTTGGAAGGATTTTATCAGCAGGATAGCACTAAAACCATCTAAGAGACCATCATGAACTTCACACACGTGTAACAGTTGAAATCAAAGTGATGATTTATTTGGAGGGAGTGTGCTTTGAGCCATGAGTACTTAATAAAGGTTATCCCAGCACAAAGGTAGAGCTGCAATCTGTTCTTTTAGCAACATAAATGTTACATCAGAGAAATTTATTGAAATGGGCTTTTGAAATTGGTATTGTGAGTTTTAAATCATGATGTGCCATCTACTGTACACCTCATGTATTCTAACTGCAGTGTTAGAGGAGGTGCAAGTGGAAGCAAAGTTCATATTTACAGTAAACATTCTTACCCTAGTTTGCTATTGACAGAGGGCAACTGTTTCCTTGTTTTCAGCATGTTTGACTTCACCTCATAGTAAAAAGCCAAACAGGTTCTAAAAGACATTAAGGTATTATTATTGTCTAAAACAAAACTGGTTCAGCTTGCTCTTCTTCTTCTTTTTTTGTATTTGTTAATAGGAGGATCATTAATTGTGTTATTAATGGTTAAAATAAAATAGCTTTTTTTTTTTTTATAGCACAACATTTTATAGGACTTAATATTCTTAAACTGTCCACAGGAATCAGTTTAAAATTTTGAAGTCAAAGCGAGTTAAGGAATCAGAGTTCACGTAAGGACAGGATGCTGTCACTTCCTCAAAAATACATCCTGTTGTCTGAAGAAAATACTTCAGAGTTTCTTAAGACGACGCTCATTCTCTTTCTTGGTTGCAACTTTATAAGCTCAGATAAATAAAGCCAGAAACGTGACAGTGATTTTTCTTTTTCTAAATCCTAAAATAAAACTGACATGAAGTGATGATCCACACAGGTCAAAGCTCTTTACGTGGACCAGTGGCAGTGGCAGAGAGACCGTAAACCTCCGCCTGCCCAGAATGGAGCAGCCAGTCCGGGGATGGGACAGACAGCAGCCTCTGCAGATGAGGCAGAGACAGGAGTAAGATACCGGAGGAAAACGGCCAGTCTCCTGATGAACAAACTCAAGTCAGAGAGGTAACCTGGCAGACTCCTTTCTGCACAATGCAACTCACAGTGTGAACATGCTTTTTATTTTTAAGGCAAACCATTAGGAATGTTTTTGTTTAATGAGTAAATGAAATGTGAAACATGGGAAAACACAACTCATGTGCTGTGGCAAACAGGCCAGGCATGTATGCAGAACATGGAGGTGCGAGTGTGGCTACTTCAGTCCATTAACCTCTGTCACTCACGCAGAGCATCCGCCTCTGCTGCCTGTATTACTTCTGCATGCAGCTAGAAAAGAAAGGCAAACGTGAAAGAAGTGGCCTGAACCCCTGCAGTAAAACAGTGAATCAATGCCTCTGATCTTCTCCCACCTACAGAACCCACTTCATATCTGACAAAAATGGGATCAGCATCACATCCGAACGTTCGTTTGAGAATGGAAAACTTCACTTACGTGTGGAAGAGACCTTTGAGGTATTTAAGCCATCAGATTGCAATGTTCCCCGATATACACGTGCTTACAAACAAACAAAGAAAAAACTTTACAAAATGATGTGTTTTGCTAACAGAGCGAGATAACCCTGCATGTGAAGAACACTGGAACAGAAACTGTGTATTTCACCTACTACACACCTCTACACTGGCTCAAGTGCTTGTCGCTGGTTGACGAGCAGAAAGTGACCAAACAGAACCCCCTGACACTAAAACCAGGTGACGCGAGCATCACAGATAAGCTAGCTCGTTTGACTCACATTTGACTCACAGATTACAGGTAGAATTTGACCATTAATGCACTCAACATCCGGGTTTCAGGTGACAGCTATAAAATCCAGGCTGTCTTCCGCTTCAGCTTGGTTGGTTTCTATCCAGCTACACTCGCCTTTGAATTCAAACCAGACCTGCAGCCATCCTCTGCTGCATTTTACATTGTGCGCTTTATTGAGGCTGAGTGTGTAACTTCCTTGGGACTGGAGCTAGCACCTACAGCCCCCTACAAACCTCGCTCCATCCCCGCCTGGACTCCTGAGGCACATTACACAATTGTGGATGGGCTGCCAGCTGAAGGGTACCGAAGTTTACTCAGCTGTTAAACGTACACTGTAAATGTACAAAAATAAATTTTTATGCCTTTTATAATATTAAACCTTTTCTTTTTTTGTCTCCTTAAGGCTGTCAGTAATGCGTCTAAAAAATGTGGTTGAGCTAAAACGGTATCGAGTACCATCATACATACATGACCTCCTTAAATCACTGAAGCACTCCTGGCCCAATGCTAAAAGGTAAGAAAGAGCCTTGAGATTGTGGTAAATGTTAAATGGTAGTTTGCCTCACTCATGTTTATTTTCCATTTGTTTTTCTTTCTTTTTTTCTTTTTTTACGTTAACACTGCAATTTTTAAAACACTTTATCAGTTTGTTGTCAGTGTCTTCAGATTTCACTAATCTGGTGACATCTTTTATGATATTTAACAATGATCTCTTTTGAGACAATAGGACAAAAACATAGATTAACTAGAGGGGCAGTGGAAGAAAGCAGAGAAAGCAGTTACCAAGAATGTCATCTGTACCAAAACTAATGTAGCCTTATTTTTTTGAACACCTCTCCACCAAAGCAGTTTTACACAACGTTTCTTGGTCTTATCCAGTGTAAATGTATGTGGATGTCCTTCCCAGCTGGATGGGATGTTAGTTGGTCTTCCACATTGTGGGAAAGGAGCAGGTGCTTTTACCACTAGAAAGTGGGCATGATGTCTAGTTTGCCCTGCATATCCAGTATTTCCAGTAGTGACAATTCTTCTAAAAGACACTGCTGTTTGCTATATGTGAGAAAGGGCGACTGTGGAAAACACGTCACCCCATTCTCCTGACATTGTGTGTGATTATAGTTACATTTTCACAAAATTCAAGCTTGGTAGTTTTTGTGTAATCTTGGTGACAAACAGCAATGATCAGCAATTAAGAAATTATACAAAGCAAGGAATGTGAAAGAACACAGGAAAACATAAGTTAATTATTATTTAATTATTTCTGCTTGCAGCTAGAAAAGAAAGCCATACTTGAAAGAACTGGACTGAACCCCTGCAGTAAAACAGTGAATCAATGCCTCTGATCTTCTGAGATGCTCAAATCTCAACTCAGCTTCTGTGATATGATTTGCAGTATACAATGTCATCTGTTTTTCATATGTGTGTCTCAAAGAGCCATACTGGAGAGTCCCTTGAACTGGGAGAACTACACAGAGAGGTTCCAGGTGCTGCTGTATCTGGAGGAGCTTCAGATGGAGGTGGACATCAAGAGATACAACATCCCCAACACTGACAAAGGACACGCTACCATGACTAAAGACAAAACGAACAAGAAGCTTCTTGTTCTGGAGGTAAATATATCAGATATGTCAGATATTTGATTCTGATCACATTTAGTTGTTACCATTAGTTCGATTATTAAAATTAATACCAACTAACAGCTCAGCCTCTCTAACTACTATATTTAATATGGTGAGAAAGAACAGTACAACACTTGAAAAATAAAGAGAAATGTAAAAAGTTTAAGAAATAAGCCAGCTGTTAGTGAGCGTATAACTGAAGGTTTCATTTTAAAGCATATTGGTGGCTCTGGTTTCATAGTCTATCAATATGAACAGAGAAGAGTTACATAAGTTACTGCAGAAAAAAGTCATTCATTTAAACCCATATCAAACTCATACAAAACATACTACATACCTAAATATGGTCATTCTTCACTGACCCATTCATATGTTAAGCTTGTTTTTCATGTCGGTTCCTAAAAATGACAAGGACCTCTACACAACCTTGACTGCTTGTGGCAGCTTGTGGGACACATTCAGCTCATGTTTGTGTCATCACAGTTATCCTTGTGACACATAGCTCTTGTCCCTTTTCCCAGGTGCCTGGTGTGGCTGAGAACCGTCCCTCTGTGCTCCGAGGAGACAAGCTGCTGGTGTATCCTGTTGGAGAACCAGGGGTCAAGTACTGTGGCTACGTCCACAGTGTGCAGCTGGACAGTGTTAAACTGGGTTTCAGCTCCCAGTAAGATGATGACTGTTTAGCATTATAAAAATACAAGTCCAATCGGAATTAATATCTGCTGTTTCATAAATAAATTGATATTTGTGGCATCTTAGATTTTGTGAATTTCTTTACAGGTTGGTCAGCCGCTTTGTAGAAGGTATGAAGTTCAGTGTTGAGTTCACTATAAACCACGTGACTCTGCGTCTCCAGCACAGAGCGGCAGAACTGGCCTTTTCACGTAGACTGGAAAGCGTGTTGTTTCCTGCTGAACCCAACATGTCCTTTCAGCCAAAGGACCTTCCCAATCTCAGGTTAGAAACTCTAGTAGACTGATCATATAATTTTTTTAATACACAGTGCATGTGTTATCCCTTTCTTTATATGTGAATAAATAATGTAAGATAATTATAGCACTTCTCTAATCAGCTGAGGCTGGAGTTTTGGTTCTCTGTACACTTAAAGGCAGGTGTTATGGTTAATTGTAAGTTTCAGAGCCAGTGCCCATAAATCCTAAAATGAGTTACTCAGGAGTGTTTCATCTCTAAAATTATAAATTTTTTCCCCTTTATCTTACCATCAACAGGTTATTTGATTGGCAGCTGGAGAAAAATCCAGAGCAATATCAGGCAGTACAACACATTGTAGCTGGCTCATCCAAACCTGCCCCCTACCTGATCTTTGGCCCACCTGGAACAGGTACTGGGTCCCATATATCGCTAACTCTTTGTTTGAGCTGCTGTTCCTGGAACTTATCATAAGTCTAAAAATGCAACTCAGCTGATGCCATTCTTATGTTTCTTGGATTGTCTAGGCAAAACAGTGACTGTGGTGGAGGCCATCAAGCAGATAAAGAAGACACAAGCTAACTGCTACATTCTGGCATGCGCTCCATCCAACAGTGCTGCTGATCTGCTTTGCAAGAGGATTGTGGAGCATGTGGACAAGCATGAAGTGTACCGCATGTATGCCAGCAGCCGGGACCCAAAACTTGTGCCAATGGAATTAAAGGTCAGTGCTGGGAGTTCATTTGTTTCAACAAGATCATAAGATTCAATATTTTAAGTCTTTTTTTTTTTTTTCTTTTTTTTTTGGTGGTGGTGGGGGGGTTGAATGGAACGTATTTATAAATAATGTTGCTCATTTACTTTTCTTCCATTGCAAATGACCTATTACGCAGTAGCCGTGAAGTTAGTTAATGTTATTAAACAATATCATCAGCAAAACAAGAGGAGTAACCTAAATTTGACTAGCAGGAAACCCAACTTCATAATATATTTATTATATTATAGAAATTATTAAAGAAAACACCACCAAAGCTTAGAATTTGATCTAGAAGATCATTTTATGTAAACAAAGGCATTTATTTCCTTTTTCCTCCACCTTCCAAAGCTATGATGTCACAAGAATGTGATTGATCAGATCCACCATTGCGTTCATGGATGACACACTAAATGAGGACCACTCATTCACTTCCAACTAAAGTGTTGATGTGCTTCCTGGTGTTTAACACGCTTGATGCTATTGTATTAAGTCTCACTGAGGTTTATGATACGATGGCACTTTACAGGAATGCTCTAACCTGGTTGGGGAGTGTTACATTTTCCCTGCTAAAGAAGAGCTGATGACGTATAAGATCATGGTCACCACCCTGTTAACTGCCGGAAGGTAGTGAATGACTCACACTGCAGTCATATCTGCATGACACTGTCTATAACATTAACACAACATTAAACATGACAGATGAACGTGACCTACATGACTTTGTGCCATGTAAACATTATTTGATCTGTGCAGATTGGTCACAGGTGACATTCCAGAAGGACATTTCACTCATGTGTTTGTGGACGAGGCTGGACATGCTGTGGAGACTGAGTGTTTAGTCCCATTGGCAGGTAAAAACAACAGAGCTTTCAATTCTGTAGCTGTACTAGATTAGTTTCATGTGATGCTTGATTTTTGTTATTTTGTGCCGCGCAGCCTTACTAGATGCAGAGACTGGTCAGGTTGTTCTAGCTGGAGACCCCAAGCAGCTTGGCCCTATTCTCAGGTCGCCGTTTGCTCTGAAATACGGCATGGGTAAGTACAGATGTGCGAACACCCTCATGCTGCACACAGGATGCAAAGACAGAGCACTAAACATGTGATGTTTGCCTTGAGAGTTTTGATGGAAAGAAAAGAGAAAGGCAGAAGGAAAAAGAGAAAGCATATGAATGGGTGCCAACTCCCAATAGAGGAGCTCTGGTACTGTATGAAGAAATCAGGAGAAGTATGTGAAGAAAGTACAGGACATGTATAAGGACAGTGAGACAGGGGTGAGGTGTGCAGTAGTAGGAGTGACAGATGGGTTCAAGGTGGGGTGGGATTACATCAGGGATCAACTCTGAGCCCCTTATTCAATTAAATTAAATTCGTATATTTATTTATATACATAAATATTTTATTATCCTTCGCCACGGCCTCAAGAGTTGGGAGTTCGCCTTATAATCGGAAGGTTGCTGGTTCGAGCCTCGGCTTGGACAGTCTCGGTCGTTGTGTCCTTGGGCAAGACACTTCACCCGTTGGTGATAGTCAGGTCGACAGTATAATTCAGGCAGGAATCTCCATGTACTACGCTGTTTATAGATGACTGGAGAGGTGGAGGCATGCACAGGAATGAAGAAGAATGAAAGTTAATAGAAGCAAGAGAGAAAAGCAACAACCAGTATACAAGTGAGGTGAACAGAGTGCAGGCAGGGTGAAGTGAGTGTCAGGGCTGATTTGTGACAGAAAAATAGTAGCAAGTGTAAAAGGAATTATTCAAAACATAGTAGTGAGACCTGCTATGATGTATTGTTTGGAAAAGCTAGTACTGACAAAAAGAGGGTTGGTGTGACAGAAGAGAATGGGATGAAGTGAGATGGAGGCAAATGAGCTGCTATGGTGACCCTAAAGTGAGCAGCTGAAAGAAGAACTTGAACGCTAATTTCTTGCGTGTGTAGTAATCTGATATTTGATTTTAAAACCTCTCTGTGCTGTCTACAGGAGTGTCCCTCTTGGAGCGGCTGATGAATAACTTCTCTATGTACCAGAAGAACGCTGATGATGTGTTCAACAGCTGTTTTGTCACCAAGCTGCTGCGTAACTACAGGTGTGCTAGAAGAGATAATTTAAGGATGCTTGGTAATAAAAAACTGAAAGTTATTGCTTGATTTCCAACAATGCATATTTCTTCTTTCAGGTCTCATCCTGCCATTCTTGAGGTTCCCAATGAGCTCTTCTATGGTGGGGAGCTGCAGCCTTGTGCAGATGAGTATGCACAAAACTTCTACTGTGGATGGGAACACCTACCAAAACGGGTACAAAGCACATGCTGCACTGTTAAAGTACAAACAACTCATATACACATCCAGACGTCTTCTTCTGTTTTTTCGGCACTGGGTTGCAGCAGCTTTGATTGAACTCAAAGCATCAAAAGCCCCACTTCACAGCAACACAAATATTAAAAGGTACAACAACCATACCATTCTACCAATGCACTATTATTTTACATCTTCTAGAACTTCCCAGTGATCTTCCATGGGGTGACTGGCAAAGACGAACGTGAGGCCAGCAGCCCTTCTTTTTTCAATGTAGCTGAAGTGGAGGTGCTGATGGACTATGTGCGGAAACTGCTGCAGGCACAAGGCAAGAGAGGTGTGGCGAAGATTACACCCCGAGACATAGGCATCATCGCCCCCTACAGGAAGCAGGTATAAATTAATTTCCAATGCACTGATGTAGTGGTTCCCCCTAGAAACTAGAGATGGACCGATCCGATATTAGGTATCGGTATCGATACTAATGTAAATTACTGGATCGGATATCGGAGAGAAATAAAAAATGTAATCCAATCCATTAAATATCAAAAAAGCACCTCACAAAACTTGCAACATGACGTAATTCGGCTCATAACCGTAGCACGTCGCAGCAGTAGGCCTCACGTGAGAGAGCGGCTGTGTGTATTTGTAGCCTCACTAGCAATCCGGCATTTCATCTCAGAGGAAGTTATCCCAGACAGAAGTAAAGTAAAAATGTGTAAGTTCATCTCTGAATGTTTGTAAAGCATTCCTGCGTTAAGCTTAACAACCGATATATGGAGCGGATCCTCTTCTCTCTCCCTCTCTCTCCTGCTGCTACTTCAATCATGAAACTGATCAATGATCAGCTGATCGTCTCTCTTGTTTGCTTATTGCTCACTGCGTGCCAGAAAGAGGAAACTAGCGGCTGAACAACAGCAGCACGTTTAAGCTTGATCAGCTGTTGTTAGAATTTATTTAATATTACTTTCTACACCAGGATCTTTTTCTACGTAGCTGACGCTGGTAACTGTGCAGGGGCGGATCTAGCAAAGTTTAGCCAGGGGGGCCGATAGGGCACGAACAGGGAAAAGGGGGCACAAAGACATACTTTTCTTTCTTATTCTCATTTAAAATGTCGAGCTTTTAATAAATAATCATCTGAATCTTACACCCAAAGTTTTAATCTGATGTAAAACGTATAGAAGTCCATTACTGTATATAGTAACTATTACGGTAAGTCTAATATACCCTAGTAAGCTATAGTACTTTTTCCTTTGGGAAGGTACCATCTGTGCAGTTCTGTTGAAGAAAGATGTTGAATCTATTTAAATATTCTTGGAAAATAATTGATTTCGGTGCATTTTTTTCACACTGCATGAAATTAAAGTTGATTACATCAATTAAGCATCATGAGGTGGAGGGTGGGGGGTGGTTCCCTATTTTTTTTTTTGCTGGGTGTTTTAGAGCCCTATTTGTTAGGTTGCTTACTCTTTAAAATACTTTAAAATACCAGAATACGGAGGATGGTGCAGGTTTAAGTTCATTAGATTGATCAGTTTTGCTGAACTATGAAATATTTTGGGTGCAGCGTATTTTTTGCATACAGGTATAACAGAATAGTTTTAGTGGGGTTTTTTTTAACTTGAGTATGAACTTATACAAAAAGCAGCAAGATATTAAAAAACTGTTTTATTGATTAAAAAACACTATATCGGATTCATATCGGTATCGGCAGATAAACAAATTTATGATATCGGTATCGGACATAAAAAGTGGTATCATGCCGTCTCTACTAGAAACCTTTACTATAACTACAAATGAAAACATGTGGAAAGCTTAATATACAGGTTATTGTTCATGTTTTTTTTTTTTTTTTTTTCCCCCCATTTCAAATAGGTGCAGAAAATCCGCAAGGCACTAGATAAAGTTGGTAAAGACTATGAATTTGTGAATATGGACACCCTTAAGGTAACTGAATGTTTGACACTGAAACACTATAAAACATTAATTTTTTATAGCGTTTTATAGTATTAAGTGTGTCAGAAAGGCATATTCATTTGTGTGTGTGTGTGTGTCAGGTTGGTTCGGTGGAGGAGTTCCAGGGCCAGGAGAGGAGAGTGATTTTGGTGTCTGCAGTTCGAAGCAGCCCCGATTACACAGAGATAGACAAGGATTTCAACCTGGGCTTTGTCAAAAATGAGAAGGTAAACAACACAAACGCATGCACAAACACAGAGCCCACATTTACAGATTATTGTGACACGTTCTTTTGTTGTCCAGAGATTTAATGTGGCTGTGACTCGAGCTAAAGCCCTGCTGATTGTGGTGGGAAACCCCAGAATTTTGGAAACAGATTCCACCTGGGCCCGGCACGTGACACACTCCTACTTCCGCTTTCAGCAAACGTTAAATTTTAAACTCGGCTTTAAATTTGAACGAGTGATCTGCGCTGACTTTCTTGTTCACTCTTTCTCTGTTCGCCTGCAGCTTCATCCAGTACTGCAGAGATGAAGGAGGTTACACTGGATTCATTCGGGCAGAGGAAGATGAAGATGTGTTAGCTCGACTTCAAGCACTTTACATCTCAATTGAGGCCACAGGTAGCAAACAAAGGCTAATTACAATAATTGTGCCACTGAGTAAAAACATATGAAACTGAGGGTAATTCTTTCATAAAAACCTTCCTCATATGAACATGTTAAAATTCTCCACCTTGAATTTTGCTTTTCTCACCAGTTGAGACTGCAGAGAGTGTCATTCAGCAGCAGCTGGACCCTGAGTGGAGGAATGACATGTGAGCCAAAGGAGAGCCCCAAAAGGTGTTCAGAGGAATTCATTTCAGCACCAAGCACCATCAAACTGTCCTAAATGAACACTTTGCTATATCAAATGTCCAACAAAGATATAATTTTACTCTATGATCCCGACCAAAGACAATGATAGACATAACTGTATTGTGTTTAGAGCAAGTATATTGTCTCAGGGAACTGCACCACTAACACCAGCAACTTGTCACAATTACATGGAGACAATAAATCTTAAGACTGAAGAGTTCCTCGAGCAGCTTTTCCAGCACTAGGAGAACAGATGGAGCAGTCTACTCAGTGCATAGGATCGAAAAAACGTGCACTTTATATGCAAGGATTCTTCTGTGTCATCTGATCAAAGCACCATATAGTCAATAGAATCCAAAAGGAGTGGTTACGGACCTATGCTTGACTTTGTGAAGGAACAAATTACTTAAATTTACAGTTTTAAATTGATCTGTTTGTTAACTGGTTGTTAAATAACTGAAATGCACATGCAGTGTTGCCTGCCCATGTATGAAAATTTCAATGCATTTTATAATTACTGAACACAGAAATTTTGTTCATGTTTTTAAGCAAATTATTAAATTAAATCTAAGATGACAACACACGAGGTCACTTGAATGTTCAAACCTACCAATCTTTTTTTTTTTTTTTTTT
>NW_024582370.1:1351707-1378176 GCF_018398535.1 Haplochromis burtoni
AAGGAGAGCCCCAAAAGGTGTTCAGAGGAATTCATTTCAGCACCAAGCACCATCAAACTGTCCTAAATGAACACTTTGCTATATCAAATGTCCAAAACAAGAGAGAATAACCAAAGTATATTTTACTAGATAATCTTGACCAAAGACAATGGTAGACATAACTGTTTTGTGTTTAAAGCAACTATGTTGTCTCAGGGAACTGCACCACTAACACCAGCAACTTGTCACAATGGTGACAATAAATCTTGAGACTGAAAAGTTCCTCAAGCAGCTCAGAAGTGCACTTTTCCAGCACTAGGAGAACAGATGAAGCAGTCTGTGCATAGGACCGGGTGTGCTTTACAAACGTGCACTTTATATGCAAGGATTCTTCTGTGTCATCGGATCAATAGAATCCAAAAGGAGCAGTTAGGGACCACGCCTGACTTTGCGAAGGAGCAAATTACTTGAATTTACAGTTTTAAATCAATCTGTGCTTAAGTATTAACTGGTTGTTAAATAACTGAAATGTACATGTCATACTGTACATAGTGTTGCCTGCCCATGTATGAGACTTTCAATGTATTTCTTAATTACAGTTACCAAACAGCAATTTTATTCATTTTCTTATCAATGGAGTAATTGTAAGGTTCATTTTAAATCAATTTAATTAAATAAATCTAAGATGACAACACACGAGGTCACTTGAATGTTCAAACCTACCAATTTTTTTTTAAATTTTTTTTATTTTTTACTTGTAAGTCTGAGGTCTCTTTAATTCTCATTTTAAATATTATACCAAGGGGATGCCAAAAGAAAGTTAAATGCTGATTTACTTATAGAATAGAAGTCAGTTGTAATAAATAATTTATTGAAATGTAAATGTATTAAAACCATCTCCAAAACCAAACCAAAGTAGTATTTCAAAAATACTTTATTAACATGTTTGTCATGTTTCAGACATTCAAAACTTCCTGCTCCTGTTTGTAAAGCAGCTTCAATCAACATTTTCTCAAATTTCGTTGTGACATTTAAGACAGAGCCACTGGCCAGACATTAGCCCGCGCCCACTCCAAGTGCCCACTCCAAGTATAGGAACATCTTGCTTTTGTTATTGTGGCAAGATGAATATTTGTACGATGTAATACACAAACAATTTGATCTGGGCTCTTTCTGAGCAGGAGTGCATACAGCCTTTGCCCTGTACTTCTTTATTTTGGCTCTGAAGGAGAGACATGCGTAAACTCTGGCGTTTCATTCCCCAATATGTTTTTATTTTATTCAAATTCTGTTTTACAGTTTTGCCACATTGGTGTAAAATCTCTTCAGCTTTACGGTTCTAGCTTAGGGCCAAAAGACATCACTGTTACTCTGGTTTTTGCCTGTTCACAACTCAAAGAACGACCATACAGTGACTAAGGGCTCCTGTACACCACGCAATGATGTTTGAGCTGCTAATCTAGTTGTCAGCTACTTTTACACACAGACTAGGCTGATGTTATATAATATTAATATGGCTGTATATTGTGTGCATTCATCCACAGTGAGTCCAGTACACAGTATTGTGAGATGACTGTATACTGGACCTCAAACAGTACAGGCAGGATGCAGGGCTCATTGGGGGGAAGCTGTAATGATGTCTGCCAGAGCCAGTGTGAGCACGACTGCACATATTGTGTCCAAGACAATAGACCACTGTCTGCAGTGCCAGTTTAAGCCATCGCCATGGAGAAAGACAGAGACCAAGGTGAAGGCCAAAGCCTCTCCATACAGTCACTCCTGCATTACTTTATGTAGGTTTCAGTGGATTAATGAAGTGTGAACAGGCTGTAAATTTAGTCCTTTGTGTCAGAAGAGAAAGCTGTGGAAAACAGCACTCTGCTGACACAGCACTTGGTGAAATAGAACTTTCGGGGTCTAAAATAAATTGTCTGACAAAAAAAAGGAATCAGGACTGAAGCTGATGTATAAAAGGAGACTAAGTGGCACACACAGGTTGAAGAGAAGCAGAGGAAAACAGCAGAAGTAAAGCTGTGTGCAGCTCGTAGCTGTGAGAGAAAGTCCACAAAACCCTTCTCTGTAAACAAACATAACACAGTGCCCAATGCATGACATTTATAAAGTATATGCACATAAATACAAACATACATATAAAAGTAAAGTAAGCGGGTTGGTCCTTCAAACAAGCTTGTGTTCTGGTAGAGAACAAACAGGAAAGAAGCAATAACAGAGTGAGCTGCAGAGGAGGCTGCTTTAAAAAAAAGAAGGCTGATTTGTTTTGCTTTTAAACAGGTGTGTCAGTCTTTCATATTTGCCGGCGGCACATCTGCGTCTGTGAAGTCCATGGAAGCCATTGATTTAAGGTTTCGCTAGGTTTGCTCTGTGTGTCGGGGAGGGGCTAGTCCTCCCTCAGGTGCTGTGGCCAACACACTCTGGCTGTTCACAGAATCTGGCAGCCACCCCTCTTCTTACGCTTGCGCACCTGCAGTGCCGCTCTGGTCGCCATCTCAAACACGTCCCGCACTCCGTCCTTGGTCTTGGCTGAACACTCCAGGTAGCCAAAGGCACTGATGCGGTTGGCCATGTCTCTGCCCTCTTCAGGCTTTACTGGTTCCTGGGTGTCATATATAGAAAGCCGGTTAAAATTTCAGTGGTTGTGCGTGGACATTTATCTGCTGAGAGGATGTGTTTCCTTTAACACAAAAACCAAAACCCCCCAAATACAAGACCTGTTTCATCTTGGCCAGCTCTCTGCGTGTGTGTTCATCATTCCTAAGGTCCTTCTTGTTGCCCACGAGGATGATTGGGACATTGGGACAAAAGTGCTTCACTTCAGGTGTCCATTTCTCAGGAATGTTCTCTAAAAGAATAAAGAAAAACTCCATATATGAAAATCAGAGCATTAGTTTTGCACCAGACCTTTTTCCTCCTGTAAGGACAGTCACTAGTTTCCCTTGTGACTGTGCACAAAAAAAAAAAAATACCAAGAGGTCACTGAGAGCTAGTGTCACACAGTCGACAAAACAAGCGATTTCTCTCTGAACAGAGATTACATTTTGTGCTTGAGTAGGAATATCCTAAAGCATGGATGAGGAAAGCAAAGACTGGCTGTAATGCTAAGTTACAACCCTTATTTTCGCTCTTCTAAAAGACATTTATAGTACTTCATGACTTTTGTCTTCTCTGTGGCCATGGCAATGTTAAAGGACTGACAACACAACAAAAGTAAACACAAGCATCCCACACTACCGGTTGCTCCACATATCTAACCAAGCCCAGAGACCGTGACGCTCTGCTAAGCTTTGCTTAACACCTAAGGACTATAAAAGAAGTTCCCTGCTGAGATTTTGAGGAGATGCTGAGGTGGTAGAGGAAACTGCATTTAAAAGCTGCACCCAAAACCTCTCTGAAGAAATATATCCAAGTTTCCTGCATCTCATCCATAGTAACTGCATGTTCCTGGTGAACCCTCTCCAGTCCGTCATGTCTACCATAGCAATCAAAGCTACAAAGGTCAGCTGATGCCCAGACTTCATTCCTCAAGTTCATTGGAGGAGCGACTGTAATCTCGTGTGTGCCTACATATTAATGCATCGTAATGCAGTTAAACCAGTCAAGTCATGACTTTTCCATGACAGTGGAAGATGGAATTTCAACAGCAGGTTACGATACCAATGAAATATGTGGGAAAACCCTTTGTAAGAAGATGTAGCCCCATGAGCAGATAAAATCTGGAACATTTCCCTGCCAGGTGACCTTTGGTGTGAAGTAATCTTACAAAAGAATAATACAACACTGTCTCAGGAACTCGGAGACTTTGCTTGTTGATTTCAGAAAAATATCTTAACTGGGGCACAGCAATGAACTAAAACACACTTTCACCGCCGCCTTACCTAAACTGTCGGGACTGTCTATGGAGAAACACATGAGGATTACGTCTGTGTCAGGGTAGGAGAGAGGCCTCAATCTGTCATAGTCTTCCTGACCTGCTGTATCCCACAATGCCAACTCCACCTGAGAGAGAGGAAGACAAAGAACAAAACATATGAAGCAAGCAGCTCCAACACAGAGCACACACTTGCTAGCATTAAAATACAAAAACAGATTACAGACAACAAAAGAAATCCCATTGGACAGAGGGAGGAACATAACTGAGAACAACTCAATCCTCCACCATCGGGCCTAAACAGCAAGTCTGCAGAGGTGGAGGTGGTTCCCACAGGATCTCAGCTGTTAATCAAGCTGTTAGAAATCCCTCAGCGCCTCGCTTGCTCCAGATAAAAGAAAACGCTTGCAAAAATCATTTGCGAGAGGTCAGCATGAGCTGTAGCTCTAGTTACAATGCAGCCACAAGGAACTACATAGGAATGTTTAGTACACACAAGCCTAGAAATGTCACTTCATGAGGAAATTATGGCTTTTTTAAAAGTAAAAACTAAACTGAGGATTAAACTGCATTATTTATGCATTTTATTCTTCTGCTGATTTCATTTGCAGTATTTTTACGACTAATCACAGCTGGAGAACATCTTGATTGTACTCCAGAGTGCAACAACAGTACCTCAACAATTCTTCTGGGCTTTTCTTACATCTCACATGTTTCTTGTTGGCTCACAAGCTTCTTAGCAAGATTGCCCAGACACCGCACTTATAGTCTACCACAGGAAGGGTATTTTCAATATTTAATGAGATATAACACGTAAACTGTTGTAAAATAAGCCATTTCACACCAGGAAGAAGCTCAGTCAGCTGCCCTTTGCTTCTATTACCAGTAGATGTCTCTCAGGAGTCGGGTTCCCAAGAGAAATCTTTTTTTCTTAGTAATGTTAACTGTAACGTAATATAAGGTGTAAGTCAAACAGTGTGTTATAAAATATTTCACTGCATCAAATAAAGTTGTTACATTTTAAATTCTTCCATCACATTCAACCTACTGAAGTAAAAACCAACTGATCCCCAATTTTACAGCACAGGAAAAAGGAACAGGAAACGGGACATTAGTCATGATGTATTAGGAGAGGGGTCCCGACCTTGCACAGGAAGGTGGCACTGATCCATTTCCTGTTGCTAGCTGGAGATCTGCGGCTTTATAACAATGAAATAGCACAAATATTCTCTCAGAGCAGGCACTTATTGCCATCAATCTTGATGGGATGTGGTCCACAATCAACAGAGTCAAAGAGTGTCACATAAACCCGCCTGTTCCAAGAAACAGCTCAAATTTGCTCTTAGATTCTGCACTTGTGTAAATATTATATAAGCAAAAGTACTTGAGTAGTGAGAGTAGGAGTAATACCTCTAATATAAAATGTCTCCTATTAATATTATCAATACATACACAGTGTAGTCAGTCTTTGATCCTTTATTACAAAAGTATATCCTTATACTTTCATTTTCTTCATTTAATAACTGAAGGTTCACAGAGAACATTAGTACCCAAACCACACGATAAACAATCTGCAAACTCGTTTTTTTGGACTCTTATTTGTTCTACTTTTCAGAAACAACCTAACTACTGTTTAAATGGCACCACAGGAGAAACTTGGAGAATCACAAATAAATGGCTGAGAGCCACTGAGTCAAAAAACAAAAAAAGAAGCAGCTTTTATTACCTTTCCAAACAAAAAAATAAATGTCAAATGGAAACTTGAACCTCTTTAAGTGAAGTTGTTACAAATACACAAAGGTCAAACTATTACTTCTATTTCAATAGTTTAAATTATTCATAGTCTTCAAACCGAAAACCGATATTTCAAATACGACGTATGTGCAAATTCCCTCGCAGTTTGTGTGATTCCGTGTGCGTTAATGAAACTGTAAGTGTTATTACTTTTGACAGGTTAACTGGTATGATAATAGTTATAGTTGTTTGTGCATGTTAAAGCTAAAGTTATGCCCCGGTACACAGATATCACGTTAGTAGGTTTATTTAATTATTTAATTAATTTGCACAAAGTTAATACCAGTGGCCAGAATCTCCTCCAATGATTACATCCCGCGGTTAAAGGATTTTTCCGTTGTTTATTGTTTAGTTTAGCTGCTGTTAGCTTGCCACATTTGTGCCTTAGTACTAGCAACTGGGAAGATTTGCGCTATTTAGCTAACTTCGGGTCTTACGGCGACCCCTAGTGGACATTGTAAAATATTGCTGTGTCTGAGCAGATGTTGTGTTCTGATTGTTGCTTAGTTATCTTTGACCCTACTAATTATAGTATTACCCGTTTCTGTTTCCAGACAACCATGCTTATAGTCACCTATACTGCATCTGCCACGATTATAAGTGCATATCTGGCTGCATCACAGTTGGATTTATCCTGGCAAGCCCTGCTGTAACCAGTTCTTCTGTGAAGCTTCATTAAAGACGGTGAACTAGACTCCTGGACTGCAGCAGTCTTTCTGACTGAAGACTTGGGCCAGACTTGTATACCCAGCACTTCCAGTACATATATATTCTACAACGTACCTGTTTGGTATCAACTTCAATGTCAGCGATGTAGTTCTCAAACACAGTGGGGACGTAGACCTCTGGGAACTGGTCCTTACTGAAGACAATAAGCAGGCAGGTTTTCCCACACGCACCATCCCCAACTATCACCAGCTTCTTTCTGATTGCAGCCATCTACAAAACACAACAGTTTGATTAGTAAACATGTTTGTGATGATTAGTGAACTGGTGAGAATCAAGTGCTTTCAAACAGGGAAGGGAGCCACAGACTGTCTCACAAATCACCAAACACAAAGGTAAAGGAGAACAGATGTGCAGATGGATTTATATAAAGAGTTGTAAAGAGTACAGTACAGCACAAAATACTGACGCCAGTTTGCCTGCATCGCCTGCGCTCTACATGCTGCTGTACACTCATGACCTCTGTGCCACAATCACATTTATAATGATCTTTAACATGTCACTTCTACATCCCTGTGGCCAAGTGATATACAGCTCACACTGGTTTGGTCTGACACCTCGATGCTGCACACATTTCTCTTCTCATCTCTTCTCTCATATCCCTGAAAGGCATAGATTTGAGTGAAATGTGGCTAGTCAGAGACCAAGAGGGACACACACACACACACACACACACACAGAGATCAATAGCCATCTCCCACGGGCTGACAATAATGGAGGGAAGGCAGCCGGAGATGAGACAACGCACTGGCTGCCTGCCAGCAGCTTCAGCGTCCACCAGCCTCAAACTACCTGGACCAAGATTAGGATCAAAACCTCTGCAATCACACACTCTCACACACTCTCACACACTCTCACACACTCTCTCACACACAATTTAAGTAATAACTGATGAAAGATGTAGTAATATCTCCCAATTATTTAAAGTAGTCACTTGAGATGATGAACCAATAAAGAACCAGATCTGCTGATTGTTTCTGTTTTATGACCTGCAGCACGATTTGTTTATTTATTTTTTGCTGGTAAAAATTGAATGAATTCGACTTACTCGACACCAAATATAATTTATAGTACCTGGTGAACACAGTTTAGCAGTAAAGAGTCAGACATTTCCCTCAGGAGGCCAAACTGACAGGATGACCTTTGGACTCGGTGGAAGTTTTGTTAAACAACTGTTTTGCTACTTGAAAGGTGAGAATATCTCTGGGCTCGTTTCCTCTACTCCCAAATGACCAAACGAGGGATACGGCACACACAGGTAGAAATGAAAACTCGTGGTGATTAATAAGCACAAATACACCTGAGCACACGTTTAAGCACTCATTAGCCTCTTTCAGACAGAAATGGTGGTCTGCGTGGCTAAAAAGACCCGTTTATGTTGCCTTTGCTCATTCATACCAAACCAAACAAAAACAGCATAACGCCACTACAGTGCGTGCTTTCACATGGCATGCCAGCATCCCAGTATCAGAGGCATGACGCCCCAGTCCTTTGTGAAACAGGTCTGGGCGCTTGGCAGCCATCTTGAAATGCCTCTGGGTTTTTAAAGCTTAACGACAAGTGTGTGTGTGTTTGTGTGCGTCTGGGAGTGTTAATTAATACTCTGCTGATTATTTCTGCAAATTACTTTCCGTTGAAGTTCTTTACTTTTACCGCCATCTTCCTGTTGCAGGATGTTTCCACAGACTTAAATGCCACACCTCTCATTATCTTTCACATGAGTGCCACCAGGAAAAGCCTGAGTGGAAAAGCCAGTGACTCATCACCACTAATCAAAAGTCCTATCAAATACTCATATCATTGAAAATAGAATAATAAAGATTAAAAAAAAAGTTGTTTCCTTAAAAATGGTCTGTGGGTGGAGCGCCGTGTCGCCGTGGACTCTAAACCTTCATAAAAGCTGAAGCTAATATTTTCTAGTAGCTTCTGAAAGCCTACTTACAATGAACCACTGACCCTGAACAAGCCTCCATCATGTTGTGGGCCTCAGTCATTCTCCTCCCCTCGTGGGAATAACAGCTACTAATTTTTACCACGAGAATAAAAAGACGATCGTTCCGTCTTCTTTTTTCTCCTACACATTAAATCAGGACAGTGTGTTGTCAGTTTGTCTCTTGAGAGAGCCACCTGTTCTCTCTGATAGCAGGCTGCTGCTCCCCCATACATCATACTGTCACTGCCAGAGGGAAGACACACAAACTCATCCAGAAACACATGCACACGTGACTTGGAGCTACAGCGCAGCCCCAGAAAGCTTCACAAAATGGGGCTAGTCCTGCAGAGTTTGTGCTGTGATAAAATAATGCGGCATATTGATGATCGTGGCACTCAGAGCAGGCTCCCCACTGTGACCGTGGCAGCAAATGGTGCTTACTGGGGATAATGGCCCCTTTACTTTGCATTAATGTGTCTGTGTGTGCATACTGTGCCAGGACAAGGACAGGAGCAGGCACTACGAGGGCTCGTTCCCTAAATAAGAGTTACATATCGGTGTGTTCCATTACCCTTAGATTGCGGATAGAAACAATTCACTTAAAACCTTCATACAATATTCATACCATACACGGTTATAAAATATTCACACATATAACATCTGCATTTTTTCTCATGTATTATGCAAGATCAAAAGAAAATCAATGAACTAACACAACAGTAAGTAAACACTAATAACCAGATTGACCACAGGGGGAGTCTTCTCAGAGATAAGTAGTGAACTGAGGCTTCTTTCAGGAGGTAAGAAAAGGAACTCTGATCAATTCATCTCACCCTAAAAAGTGATTTATGTCATCCTTACACATTTAAATAACCACCAAGCATTGCCTCTGCTATTATCAATCATCTTTCTCGTTTATCTTTTAGACTCCTTTAAGCGACTTCCTGGTAAGAACAACATGAGAGCAACTGGAGAGGAAGAAGTGAAGCTTGTGGGAGTTCACCAGTTTTGTTATTTACCATCATTCTTCCTCACCGAGTTTCTTCCACTGGGCCATTTTCAATAAGCTTTACTGGAAACGGAGCAAACAACCATTTTGTATTACAGTAGTAACATTGTCCATGCTGATCACTGCACAAAGGCCTCCCATAGTTAAGCATGTTAGTTAATTGGTGTGCTGCTTGTAGCTTTGAATGTACACGTGGCTGCATTTAAAACACTTAACAAACTACAATGATATAAAACCACAACATTAACCTCGTAAAAAGCAATTGCAAGAAATCTCACCCTCAATCGCCTACAGTTTTATTGTGACATGTTAGGCCATGTTCAAAAATCAGTAAGCGTGCCTTGGGTGTGTCACATTTACAAGAATGGGATCCATGTGATGTCACAGTGGCCTTGCACCTTAAACACAAACATCAACTGTTAAGCTTTGGGTCCAAGTAAACTTTACGGTCATATTTGAGAAAATTCCAGTCAAGGCGCTCTTCATATATCACGTTTACAAAACATGTGACCAGTGTATGTCGAAATGCACTTGTGAATAACTGCACTGTAGCAAGCTCTGTGGTACTACGATCACTGCTGAACAAGCACAGAGCCGAAGGCCGAGCTGAAGAAGAATGACAACATATCCTGAGTGATGAGCCATAGCGCACATGCAGCGACGGCCTAAGCACACGAGCCTCAAACAGGTCATATCAACGTGCGTGTTCGCACGTGTCTTAGGATGAACGAGCGCTTCTTGCATAATATTTGCCCTGCGTGGAGTAGCAAAGGACAAAGTTCTCATTTCCCACACAAGCAGCACAGATGCCGTTTTCTCCCTCGTTTCTCCTCGCTGGCAGGTTGTGACTCATATCTGCAGGGGTAACACATTAGCCAGTCTTGTTCACTTCAGGTGGTGGGGGAAAAAAAAACAAAACAAAAAAATGGTCATGAAACACCAGGAGAAGGACTAAGACTAAAAAAGAAATATATTTAAAACAATCTTCCTCTTCTTGAAGTATGGACTGACCTCTAATCACAAACTCAAGGCACTCAAACAACCCTACACATAGTACCTGATTTGATTTACTATCATGTACAGCAGAGGAGGGTGATTTAATGTTTTATATTATTTGGCTCACAATCTCAATTATTTAATGAACTGCATGAATCTCATCAATAAATCTATTACAACAACTTCCAAACGGCTCCAAATCTACAAAGCTAGATTATTTGTTGTGAAACAGTGAGGACAACACTAAATATAATGCAATGCAAAGTTGTATGTTTTTGAACTGAAGACAGTGGCAGCCAACAAAACAAGAGGGCAAACAAGCATTCTGAAAGACAGCAGAGATATTTCTGATCACAGCTTTCAGTGCGAAAGCAAAAAACCATTTAGAAGGAATTAATTTAGCTCATCATTCTGCACCAAAAGATGGTAATCATCTTCTGACCAGCTCACCCAAACCTTTAAACAGCTTCTCTTCCAATAACACCTACCAGGCTTGGCTCAGTGTCACTGTTTTGGGGGTTTTCCATTTGGTGGTAGTACCTGGGACCAGGTTTCAATCAAGCTGAGTCGAGCTGAAAATGAGACATCAGCAGACCGCATGCCACCGATTGACCACTCCTTCACAAGACTCAAACCTGCCATTTTTGGAACTAGGCAAACACTGTGCTTCAATGATGAGGTGCAGACGTTACCATCACCTCCATGTCATCCATTGTTTGTTTTGTGTTGCATACAAATGACATCACAGGATTTTTTTGGGCCGTGTTACTGTAATGATCCCACCCACATTGATGTGGTGCTCAACTGCAATGGAAAAGGACAGAGTACAGTAGAGCAGAGCCGAGTAGGTGCAAGTGGAAAAGAGGCATAGATGGCCCAGTGGATTTCAATTTCCTTCTCTTGATGTCTCGAGCGTGCCAGCTGCTGTATAACACCCTGCTGTGCTGTTGAAAAGCACAGCGCTGTGAGTGGGTGAAGCAACTGTGAAGCTGCATTTTGATTTTTGTTAACAGGCAGCTGTTTTGCGTAATTGGTACTGCGGAGTTCAACACCATCAGAGCTGATATGGGTTTAAAAAAAGCTTTTGTTTCCAGAGGAGCTTCGACTTTTAAATGACGACTATTTGAACATCGATATTTTATTCTTGCCACAACGAACATTTCTGTGTTCTACAAAACACATTACAAAAATCATCATAAACCACTTTAATGTCCATGTAATGCTCATCACCTGTGTATATGCAGCTTCTGATTCATTTGAGCAAATTCATTCACTCTGCCAATGTAGCCAAAAAACAACGAAGGGCTTTAACTTTACTGGACAGTGATTAGTGCTGGATGACACGTCAGCATGCATTCTTACAATGGATTTTTGAAAGAGTAAAGTCTAAGACAATATCAGTTATATTGACATAGACTGGTTTCTTTTGTAAAACTGCGGCAGCGTTTGCATCTCTACTTCAATAAACTCTTCGACTTATGCAACCCCACCCCCACTCTCCATCCTCGTCCTCTGCTGGGCATCTCTAGAGGAGATGCCCATGTGGGCGCAACAGAAAAATAATATCTCCAAGTTTGAAGATGCATGTTAACTTAATAATACAACAGCAAGTTCGTATAGACAACATACTGAGGAAAAAGTCACCCGGAGACAGCAGTTCTGCTTCTTATAAGTTTTATATTTCAGGCTTCGTTAGGTCTGAAGTTTAGAGATGTGGGCTGCACATTTTAAGCTATACAGCAGTTAGCTTGACAGTTAAACTGTTGAAGATAAAATACATTAATCACATTTAATGTGTCACCAATACCTCAAGCAGAGGACGTGAGGAATGCACACGTTCACCTCCCCCTCAGAAACATGCCACAGGCATTATCGTGCCTTGTACATTCCTGTTAGTCGTGTCGCCTGCCGGATGTCTTCCAAAATACTAGATCACAACTCAGACTGAAGACCCAGAGAGTACACAGGCCCAAACAGGCAAAACCGGGGTGATTCAGGACAAATCTGAGAATATGACTGAAGATCTGTACTAACAATCCCATTTTCCATCAGGTCTGACGCAGAAGCAGGAAAAGGGCAGAAACATACTTGTTCTGAGTGCAAACAGAAAAATTTAAATTATCTGAGTGTCTGAACTTCCTGTTGTTCAGAGGTAGGGAGAGGATACTCAATCTCTCATCTTCACTTAAAGAGACTACCAGCATCTGACCAAAGGTGGGAAAAAATATAGAATTAGTTGATCATAAAATCATCATTTTACTCGTCAGCAAGTCCTCCGTGTGACCAGATTCATCTCCCATATTTTCCTTTTCCATGGAAAGCAGCACAGCGCACCCCTGCTAGCTGTAAACTGACTGTACACTTCCAGGTGATGTATGAACAAACAGCTGTTAAAGAAAAATATTAACTGGGTATTAGCAGTTCACAATCTGACACAGTGGTTGGCCAAAGCTGCAAAGTGCATTCCATGCGATGATTAATGTCGGGTCACTAAGCGCTCACACACAGCCCTGTCTGACTGTGTAAAAATGTGGGAATACATAAGCCATGAGGAATCTCTCACCTACTTTCAACACCCCTCACCCTTTTCTTCTGAACACACAACATCCCTCTACAGCATCGCTAACTTTCTGTCTGCCAGAAAACAAACAAACACATTTTCTAGGATCATTGATGTTTTTCAAGTCAATCTGAGGATTACTTTCTTGATTAATTGGTTGATTAATTAATTGTGTGATGTCTGAAATGTAAACATGAAATTAATGTGAGCTGAAGTAAAAAATGACAGAGACAGCAAAACTAAGTTTCAGTGCGAAGGCGATCGGGGACTATCCGTCTACCTGCAGGGAGTGTATGCCATCGATGGAGACAGTGTACAAAGTATGTGGTACAACCAGTCTGTGGCTACTCCTGTTTATGCTGCCATTGGATTGTCAACTAGCTGTCGAGAAGTGTGACGTTATAACATTACAAAGAGTTAAAAACAATCAGAAGTGTCCGCTGCAGCCACTGTCTACATTTTTTCAAGCTGTATTATTATTATTATTATTATTATTATTATTATTATTATTATTATTATTATTGTTTTATTTTTTACATTTTTAAATATATTTTTAATCTTTAATAGGGTTTTTGTGCTTCTCCCATTCCTGGTGAAGTTGCATAGTCATCCACGACCAGCGCAGTTGGGATTTTGGAGGACTGCATGGCAGCACGTTTGCAACGGGTACAAACCTCTTTCTGTACACTGTCTTTGTGGGAACCCATATGCAAACAAACAACATTTTTGGTACTATAAATCACACATTAAGGAAAAGTACAAACAGGATTCAAAGCACATCACAAAACTACAGCTACATTCCAAAACCAGGCGATCGTGGCTCAAGAGTTGGGAGTTAGTCTTGTAATCGGAAGGTTGCCGGTTCGAGCCCCGGCTTGGACAGTCTCGGTCGTTGTGTCCTTGGGCAAGACACTTCACCCGTTGCCTACTGGTGGTGGTCAGAGGGCCCGGTGGCGCCAGTGTCCGGCAGCCTCGCCTCTGTCAGTGCGCCCCAGGGTGGCTGTGGCTACAATGTAGCTGCCATCACCAGTGTGTGAATGTGTGGATGACTGGATGTGTAAAGCGCTCTACAAATACAGGCCATTTACCATAATAATTAAGCCAATTAACCTGTTCTCATAAACAACAACTCAAAAATGAAAGTCGATTAATTACCAATCCCTAAGTGGGGCCATGCATAACGCTGATCAGCATTTTTCTTAAATTTCCTTAAACATTGTCATTAAAAAACATTTACATTATTTTTTGCCAATCAACTAATCTATCAATCAAATACTGATTATAAACCAAAGCACTAACAAACAAAGTCTAAATTATTGGTAGTCTAAATACAGCTGATATTTTGAACTGTGTCTTAAAAGCACTTTCAGTATCACAACTGGCAATTTCAGACTGGATATTTTCTTTTTTCATTAATCTGCTTTGATGAATTGCTTTGTTAAAACAAACCCACCTGTAATACCCAACATTCACATTCACCAAGCACCTAGCCATGCAATCTGCAAGAACACATCATTATAATGAGCTCACTAAATTTGAGTGGCGTACTATAACAGGATGCCACTGTTTCAACAACTCAGATTATGAAAATTCTTCCCACCTTGATATTCCACGATCGACTGCGAGTGATTTTATTGCAAAGTGGAAGTGTTAAGGAACAACAGCAACTCAGCCGTGAAGGGGCAGACCATCTAAACCATTCTTAACATCAGCACAAAAACATGTGCCACTTTATGGCACGGGTTTCCAGGATGAGTACCTCCTCTTGGTAAAATGTGAAGGCAGCCCCAGAACTTTTATCCCTCGAGTCCATGTAGTTCGTCAGTCATCCAGGTCATGGTAGTAAGAGCTAGGAAAGAAATTGACTGGACTTCTTCAAGTTTTGTAAAGACATTTTCCCCTCTCAGTTCTGAACTGAAGAAGCATCTTGTATTAGAGGTAAAATGTCTTCATGTTGAGTCACTTTCCTTCCAAGCTACTTAGATGTTTATCTCTAGAGTATATCCTAATATACTGGTCAGCCAAGCTAACATTTTCAAGGTTGAATCAAACTTAAGAGCAGAAGTGACTGCTCAAAATCCAGGCCAGGGAAGGAGCTAAAGTCAGAGAACCTAGCTGGAGCCCAAAATAGGACAGAGCCATTGAGACTCACCCAACCCAATTTATCACAGTGCACACAACTCGGCTGAGAGCAGAGGACGAAAGAGAGAAATATCACACAGAATCATCCCTTCACCCGCCTCTTGGTTGCAGTACAAACAAAAGTCAGAAAGCTGGAGGGAGGAAAGCGAAGCACTGTGGTCAAAACTAGAACACGAGTTGCTGCAACAGCAAACGATATGGAGAAACTTAAAAGCATTAAAGTGCAGCAACGAGGCCTTTGATTAATATTCCATGAGTATAAAATAAACAAATCTTTGAATTAGTCATGGGCTGTCTTGGGAAAATAGCTAATCAGGACTTGGATAGAAATGAGGAATGCATTTTCGCTTTCCAAGATTATAAAGTGTGCATATGCACAGACACGCACCACCTCAGCTCGGCGTGGTGAAGGAACCGACTTGATTCCACCCTGTTCCTAACTCTGTTTGCTCTTTTAGCTCCTCTTTTCTACCCATCCTCCTCCAGGCTCTTGTTCTCAATCAGCCCTCATCTCATCCCTCGCGTTCTCCCTGTGTGTTGCAGTGTGATGTCACCATCAGGGAGCTAATGTTGCATATCCTTAGGGCGCCGCATCCCTGCTTCTTTCTGATTCACACACACAGCACAAATGAAATCTGAAAACGAAAGCTGACACACATGTGCACAGCCTGTATGGAGTCAATCCTCCAACTGTGTCTCTCATCTGTCCTGTCAGCCTGTGAAGCTGTGTGAGAAGCGAGTGCATTTTATCGAATGTAGCACTGAATCCTCTGAAATAGCTCATCAAGTCTTATTAGGTTTAGCCATCAACAGCTGGAAGTAATTGAAGGCGAAAAGAACTACAAACCAACTACAAAGGCATGATCTTTAGATGCTGACAAGAATAATCAAAAACATTTTTTTACACTGTCTGAAAAGATGTATCCAGTTAATAGCTGCAGTCCAATTAGGCTAAAAACTGAAGCGCCAATTGCACAACTATTAGGATTGAAAGAATATAAACGGAGGGTTGCAAAGAACAATTATGTTCATTATTGATTTTCAAGATTAGTCCATATTTTTTTGGCAATGCAGTGTAAAGAGGACTTCTTTAAAATGGCTTTTTTAATGCAGTCAGTACTACAAAAGACGGGGAAAAACCAGCAGAAATCAGAACTGATAACTGGTGACACCAACTGAAAGCATTTACCAAAGAGCAGCCAAACTTTCTGCTGGAGCAAATACAGTGTCGATCCAAGCAATTTCCCAAAGGGAATCTTGACTCAACATGGAACAGGCTACAAGAGTCTGAGAGAGCAGTACTTCTGAAGTCTGTCAGGAGAAAAAAAAATGTTTACATTATCCTTTTAAGGCTTCCTGAAACCTCAAACCCCAAGATCCAAACAGGAAACACTCCCAGACTTTTTTTTTCTCTTTTTTTGTCTGCATGCTGCCCATGTGTGGTACACCCCACATCCAACGGATGCAATCTTCCATGCAGCCATGCTTGTCGATTGCAGACAAATGACTAGAAAACTGAAAAACATGTGTGCTTCATCAGTGTGTAAAACAAGCTCCAGTTTTTCAGTTTCCAGGAAGACTGGCTTTCTTGGAAATCGCTACTATTTGAAGGTGGTCCATTCTAATACTTTGAAGATCTATAAGCACATCAGCTGATAAACACCTATGGTTTTAACAACCTTCGAACTCCCCATAGAAAGGAAAAAAGATCAAATCTCAGCACTCAAATCTAAACAAACCCTCCCATTTTTTAGCACCAACTTCCTAAATCGTTGCGTTTTACGTTTTTATCGAGTGCTAGTAGTGTGCTTCCTAAAGGTTAGGTGGCCGCAATCAATCGTTGAAAAGTAAAAATACAGCAGAGCAGGTCAGTCAAATGCCAAGAGGAACAAAACGAGGTGCAAACACCAGGGTGAAAGGACCTCTGGCTATAAAGGCATACATGCAGCTTTTGATCCACATTAGTCTTTCATGAAAGCTTTCATGACCTACAAAGCTATTCAGCTGTCTGTCTGGCCTCAATACTGGAAAACGACGAGAAAAGGTCACATACTAAAAAAAATAAATAATAAATGGATCTTTGGCAGTTCCATCAGTTGGAGACAACGTCTTATTTTTATAGGAAATACAAAATAAACAAAGTCCTCTGAGTATTTTAGGACAACTTAAATCCTATACACAGAACAAGACCTGTTCCAGTAATAGTTAAGGCCTAATGGACGTGTAGTTGTCCATTTTATTTTCACTCCCCCTCAAGTCGAGCTTTTCTGCCGTAAACAAAACTGATGAGCAACTGGAGGAAATGGGAAATTTTCTCATTGGCTAATGATTTGCGACTAATCCTCACTTGCGACTCTAATAACGACCATATTATCCAACCCATTTTTTTTTATTCAGTATAAAATGAAACTAGCAACCAAGACCATAAAGATAAAAAAAAGTGTTAACTGAGGTCACATGTGAAGGGAGCCGAGGACTTATTTCCCATAGATGTCTATACAACCGAAAGTCTCTCTGCAGCCAGAAGAGTCGCCCCCTGCTCACTATGAACCCCCCCCCCAAAAAAAGACAGTTCAAGGCACTTCTCAAACCCAGAAGCTATATCCCTCTTTTACACTGTCTATGCTTCTGATTAATAAGTGGATTGGGTAACCAGTCGATCGACAGAAAATTAATTAGCAGCTAAGTTTGATTTATCATCCTCATTCAAGCAAAAACAATAAGCATCAACATGGCTCTTTGCATGCAACATTTTTCAGACCAAACGATTAATCAAGAAAATAACTCTCAGCTTAATCAGTAATGAAAATACCGCTAAGGATGCCTTTACTGCCTTTGTAGCTGGTTATTATATTTACACTGCTTAAACTCTTTGTGGAATCTTTGCTATGATTAATGATGCAATATAAACAGTAAGAAATATGTGTAATCTGGGTTATCATGTTTATCCAGCGCATTATCGGAAAACCTTGCAATGCATTAATTAATGCTATGTTTTAACTTCATAATATCTGTATGGATTCTGAGTGTGTGTGTGTGTGTTCTTTCCCGTGTGCATTCAATAGTATATCCACTCCATCGTCTACAACAATATCCCTACTTTCTCAGCCCTAACACTGTGGATTACATCTCATAACACGGCCACATCCTTTAATACCTCAGATCGGGGATTTCCTTTACATTTCCCTGCACTGCACTGATTTTGTTTTGCTTGTTACACTGGGCAACACTTTCACTTCTGTCCACTACCTGCTGGGTCAGCAGTTCTGCTACAAAAAAAAATGCATATATATATATATATATATATATATATATATATATATATATATATATTACATCATTCTTCCACAAAAATATTGACGTTGCAATCACACACGCGCGCGCAGTGGACAAACCGAGAAGACCCGTTTTCGAGGACTCTTCACGTGCAACATCCTGAGTGTGCGCGTCAGCCTCGAAAGATGGGAGCAGCTGAGTTGAAGAATAGCAGAGTTTTGCAGATTTGACTCTGGCGCAGACCCAAATACCGGCAGTGCAGTTTTGTTATGGTGAACATGCCAAGACAAGGGAACAAGTCGCTGTTGAGATGTGAGGGTCTGCGCTACAGAAGCCGAGCAGCACAACAAGGGTGTGGTGACTGCCAGAGAGGAATTTCCTCGGGACAGACGAATGTAGTCTTTTGGGGTTTTTTATTTTAGTTCAGGTGAAAAGGACAGACTTCTGTCACCAAATATTAATAATTACATTTTTAAAAGCCACACAGTCGGTATCATGTATTCGAATAATTGAGCTTTCCGAGTATTCCTGCCTAAAAGAAATAAAGAAAAAACAAAAAAACATTTTGTTCCAGCTTACTGGACAAACAGGTTCTCAAACAGAAAGAACTTTCTCACAGCAATTAAAGACGGGCTCTAAGGCTCCACAGTTAAAGTCCATTTAGTTCAATTGCGCAAGTATCGAGTGGGTAGAAAGGCAACAACATCTTCTTTAGGATATGGTTGGAGAAAAACAAACAGGTGTGCCCTCCGTGTGTCCTTCTCCTTTGCCCCATTTTAAACATAATAATACTAATAAACGAACAATAATAACCTTAAAGACTGCTGGAAAACTTCTAAACAAGTAACAGGTTTCAACTCACCGAGGTGCTGCTGGAATCTTAAATGACTAAGGTTATCTCTCCACTCGAAGCGGTGCTTCTTAACTACTTTTCCTTTTAGTCTCAAGCGCTTTATTCACTCTACACGGCTCTCGGAGCTCCAGCCGAGTAAGCGTAAATATAGAAGCATTTATTTCCTTACCTCTCTCAGACGTATCCTCTCAAAGTAGCGAAGAGCTCCGTGTTTCCCCTCCTGTGGTCGCCCTTTTTCCTCAGGAGCCGTAATCAGAGTGAACGGCCGAGAAGCAGCCTACAGATAACTGACTAGACCCTCCCTCTCAGGTGCATTCAAAGACCGCTCGGAGACTCAAAGTTCTTTTGGCTTCAGGTTCAGGAGTGTTTCGACTACCTGCTATTTTGTCAACAAGCTTGTTTTCGCCACTTGAAAAACAAAAGCAAGCTATAACTATCATAATTATGTATAATTATCACAAATTTGTCACAAAATCGACTGTCTAACTCAAGGTTCTGAGAAAATAAGACGAATGGGAAGAGCAAATTGAAATTTGGAGTTATAAGGTAGAAACTTTGAATTAACGACTTGAAATTTTGACTTATGGGTGGCAAAACAAACAAACAAACAAACAAACAAACAAACAAACAAACAAACAAACAAACACGCACACACATACATATACACTGATATGCACACACTCATCCCCCCTCCCTTTCCAAACGCCTTCGATGCTTATTCCCTCCTGGGAACTCGGCGGGTCTGAGCCCGCGCTGGAATGGTAGCGCGAATGTTTCCTGTCCTCATGCTGTCCTCCCAGGAGCCCAGCATGAGCAGAGGTCTCTTTTTTTCCTCTTGAACTTTCCCATTGTAGTGTATATTTCAGTGTTTTTTCTGTAACGCTACCGATCTCCGGCCTGTATCCCCATGTGATGTCTGTGTTGTGTGTGTAAAGTCGGGGGGGATTCTATTTCACTGCAGGGCAACCTGCACGTGGCGAATAAAGCCTTGATTGACTGATTGATTGACAAACAAACAAACAAACAAACAAACAAACAAACAAACAAACAAACAAACAAACAAACAAACAAACAGGAACGCTTCTGGTGGAAACAGCTTTCCACAGTGCTGTGTGTAAGACAGTAGAAATGCCATTTCCATTGTTTCTTCTTTTATTTAGTAGATGGTAAAGAACAGCATGAAATTCTCACATCAGAGATTCTAAAATGTTTGCAATTTTTGCACTGGAATGAAGATGCAATATAAAATTCTTATAAATTTACAAACTACACCATTTGGCAATGCAGGCAAAAGCCAAATCTTATACAATGTGTCAACGTATACTCCATGCAACATAATACTCAATGTGGCTGCCCCTATTTTCAGATGTGAACAAGCAGTGATGCAAGCTGTATTAGTGGTTCTCATCACTTTACCTTACTGCAAAAACAAAACAAAAACAAAAACTCCTGCATCCCTTTGGCGAAAATAAGACACTTTCGGCAGAGAGTGAGACACTGCATTCTTCTCCCAATGCTGAGCTTAAAAAAGTCTAACTGCACTTAAACATCGCACAGTGTTTTCGGGTGCCACCGCCTGCACGCTATTGGCTGAACGGATTTAACCGTTAAATTGGCCCTCCCCTTTACGGTTAAAGAATAATGACATCATTTATGTAAAGATTTTGTTTTCTCGTTTGTTTTTTATGGATATATTAAGTCTTCATTTTAATCTGCTGTCATTATTATTCTGTCCCCTCTGGTGCAGTCTAAGAAAATGGACTTTGACCCAAGTTATTTTCTCCCACAGTGCAACAGGAAATCACACAAGAGGGATTTAAGCTTTTTAACATGCCATTCCCTCAGTGAGGTCGCAAGTTCATTCACCCCAGGGTGCAGTACGCTGCGAAAACACAGCACGAGCTCCGGGGTAGGGTGAACATTTCACCTACAGTATGAGCATTATTAAGCCACAATAGCCTATTATGAGCACTCACAATCATATCATAACAGTTCTTTAAAAGTCACATTAGGGAGTTTAATGGTACCCAAAGAGAAATAGCTGGAAGCAAATTTCTGGTGCATTAGTGTAAAAAACAAAGTCTTAGTTGTTGAAACGTTGGAACCACAAGCCTCAACAAGATGCAGTATGTAATCTGGACAGCTCTCTGCAGTTTCCATGGTAATACCCACATACTGTAGTTTCAAATATAACGGTACACATTGGCACCTCCCTGTGCCACAGAGTACTGATGCTATTTCTGTAGGTTGTCCGGAAGGGGAGCTGCTGCTGGCTGATGTGTGATTACATGAGGAAGATGAGTATTTGAGATGGAGCCACAGTTTGTAAAAGGAAAGCTGCAAACAGATTTACATGTTTGCCTCCAGCTGTTTCTCCACAAACTGCTATTATGACCCATGCTAAATGGTTCATCTTGTAGTGTAATGTCTTTTGAGATGATGGTGCTTTGGACGCAGCAGTCTAGTGCTGAGAGCCCCCCCCCTTTTTTTTTTTTTTTGAATAGGCGCACCCAAAGCCTGGTAGGATCTAAAGGAATCAAAGATTTGCAGTTTTAAAATTTAAAGTCAAGTCATTTGACTGGTGACTAAATTTGCTCAGATCTTTTATTTAGTGTGAGTTCGGGTTGTTAATTCGCTTTGACAGAGCTCAGTTTGGACATTTAAAATACCTTTATACCCCTGCCAGACTATGAACTGCTCCATAAAACAGAAAGAAGCTTTATAGTTTGCAGTAGATCATGAGGCATATTTCTTTGGATTAATCGTGATAGCTGACCCTCCGTTTAACAACTGAGAGCCAAAGTCACAACATCGACAAGCTTCAGACTTTTGACGTCTGCATCTAGAAGCACTTCTTCATTTTTTAAATGTGACAGCAAAAAAACAAAAAAAGGAAAAGAAAGAGAGAAAAAAGAACTAGCAGCAACTCAAATAAAACATGTCAACATTAACAACAAGGCTATAAAAACTCTGTTCTCTAAACACCGGCAGGGTCTGCTGGCTGCAATAAAATAAATATTGAGTATTCATTGTTGTTATGGACCCGAAATAATCACTGTTCAGTGGTATGGATTATAATTGGTGTTTCTAGGATTTAATGCCACTGCTGAGTCTGACCAAAATACAGAAAAAAGTAAAAACAATTACATTAAAGGACATTCTGAGCAATGATCCCAGAGTGTGTCAGACACTTAATGGTAATCTTAATGCCCTTTACACTGGTGTAAATCTCCACATGTGAGTTACCTCCACATGTTACGGTGTGTGTGTGTGATTCCAATGTGTCGTCTTTAAATGCCCATCCATCCATTCGCTTATTCTTTTTCAGGGTCGCGGGGGGCGCTGGAGCCTATCCCAGCTGTCATAGGGCGAGAGGCGGGGTACACCCTGGACAGGTCGCCAGTCTGTCGCAGGGCCAACACATAGGGACAGACAACCATTCACACTCACTTTCATTCACACATAGTGACAATTTGGGTTATCCAATTAACCTATCCCCACAAGCTCCATGTCTTTGGACGGTGGGAGGAAGCCAGAGTACCCAGAGAGAACCCACGCAAACACGGGGAGAACATGCAAACTCCACACAGAAAGACCCCGGCCTGATGTTGGAATTGAACTCAGGACCTTCTTGCTGTGCGGCAACAGTGCTAACCACCGTGCCACCGTGCTGCCATGTGCGTTAAATAAATTTGGATTGGAAAGGGAGTGAAAGAAAAGCCAAAGGAAAACTTCTGCTTTTGTGTGTGTGTTTGTGATGAACAGTCAAGACACACATCTTGTGTCAGACAATAAAACAACAAGCCTGAGCTGAGCTTCATCTGCAGTGTCCAGTATCACCAGCATAGATTGTTGCTCAGTCTGAATGACACAGAGGGGAAAATCTAACCACAGTACTAATAGTTAGCTCATACATTGTCACTAAAGGTCATTAATTTGGCCAAAAATGCTGTCATGACACTGATAATTACACGTCTTATTACAGTTGCATCACCGTCTACTTGACCCTCTGGGTCGTGAGCCAGCTTCCATAGGTTACATGCAGATTTCAGTCTTTCTTGTACCAACAAGAACTAAGTTACACAAGTCATGAACTGTTTGAATGTTAAATGAAATTACACTTTGTAATGTTGCATGAAGAAGCAAACTGTAAAATGTAAACTCATACAGAACAGTGCCGATAGTAGATTAATCAGTGCTAGCACATCACCGTTATACAGTTTTATAGTCTGTGTTAACCAACAGCTGGACCGTGCTTCAAACATAACAGTGAAATATCATCAGATGAAGGTAAATCTGCTGGTGCGATATGAGCAGACATGCTGTTATTCGCTTGGATTCATTTGGGGCGATGTTAGTGTCCACCTGGTGAATGTAAATGCAGTGGCTGTTGCTTCTCGCTCTCTAGCAGCTCGTGAGGGAAACATCTGGTTGTGATAATAATTTTATGACGTTGTGAGATTTTGTTCAGTCGTAATTCACAGCGATGTGCCCATAAAAATCAAAATATGACAGCAAAGATTTGAATTAAATGAAAAGGACACAGGTGATTGGCAGTGTAGCCGACGATTTTGCAGAAAAACAGAAAACACTGAAGAAAAACGAGAAAAAAAAGACAAAACATGTTTTAAAAACAAGAAGAAGCACTCTTTACGTTCGCCAAGGCAGCTCACTCTCTGACCAGTATACTTTTAAGTGAACAGTATGGTATTTTGCATATGTGCAAAAGTTTATAGCACAGTAAAAGTAACACATTCTGGGGTCAACTTGAAAGAAATGTAGATGTGAAATGTAGATCAAAGGTCAAATGTGCTGTGATATTTGGATCCAAACTATAATGTGTTTATGCAAGTTCGACCTTACTTGTAATAGTTCAAAAGTAACCTTATATTTAGAATCCTCATGTTCCATTTCCTGTATGTTCATATGATGTCAATACAAACAGTAAGAAACATAGTTTTAATAAATATGGGATTATTATCACTTTGACCTTCAGCTCAGTCTATTGACCTTACAGGAGACGTCAGAGGTCAAATGTGATGTAATTTTTTAAATCTTCAAATGATTCTATTTACATGTGGACATCACACACCACACTTGTAAGAATCATAGCTTCTAACTGTCAATTTTTGCCCAATAAATCACTGAGCTGACCGTGAAGACCATGGTGAATGTAAATTAAATTTGAACATGAGCCCGCTCTACACCCCTACACGGTTTTATCCGAATTCATTCAAAACCCTTTGAGCTCTATTTTGCTTGTAGAAATAATTAGAATTATACCTCAGTTTTATATGTGATCATGGCCTTACTGTTAAAGTATTCAACAAGTTACTTTTGCAAATATACATATTTTTAATCATTTGTTCTGACAACTGTATTTATAACATACCTTTTACACTTAGTTCACTTTTCATTTCTCTTATTTCTAAAATCCACTGAATCCAGTCTGGAAGTACATTATGTTTGTGCTTTGTACATCACCAGTGCATACTGGCATAAACTAAATCATAAAAATTGTACGCACATAGTTTAATAAATAGCCTTTGGTTGGTTTATTTATATTCCAGTAATTTATTTATAGTTCTTATAGTTTTCTCCTGCAGCATAAACATTGGATTAGTGTTTGTTTTCTATGCATTTCCCCAAACCTGCATACAGCAGGTAATGCATGGGGCTATTAGGGAACAATTTTACTTCATGGTTCTTTTGTTGCTGTGATTCCACTATAGTCACCATCTAATTAAAAGCTATGAAAATCTGTAGCTATCTGTGTGCTAAGCAGATAGTGTTCATTGGGTTTTAAGCTGCCTACACAACAGAAAATTATGAAACCAAACATTAAAGTGGAAGAGAACATAGCCAAACACTGAGCTGAAATGTAATGCAGATTCTTTTACTACTTTTCAAATGCTCACATTATTCTCACGCTATAATTTTTCATACTTTGTTGCTATTAAAAAGAAAGCAATTAAAGATGATCTAATGTTTCCAGAGTCCTTGGCTCTGTCAAATAAATGCTGGGCAGTATAACTTTTCTCATATTTTGAAACTAAAAACTAAATCATGGAGCAGTGCAGTATCCTGTGTGTGTGACATACAAAATTATAGAAAGAATAAAGCGCCATCAACAAAGTTGTAGATGCACCAACAAAACAGATAAAAATGTAGGCGTGTAAGAGGTTTTTTAACCTGTAGAGCTTCTGATTATATCTTTTTGTTTCTTTTTGTTTCTACTTGCATGTCTCTTTTATTAAAGCAATTTTAAGAGATTAGCTTGTGTGATATTGTTTAAACTGCCTCTTTTATCAATTTATCAAAGCTTAGATAATCCAGTATCGTGGTTATACAGTACCTTCACCCCAGGACACGACATTGAAAGTCAATGAAAATCTCTGTGAAGTCAAAAACTTGGCATTTCTCATCTTTTTCCCACGCGGGGCAGCACGGATCAGTGAACACAGAAAACAAGGGAACAAGCTTGAGGCTGCTGTGAACTACTGAGTCACCCAACATGTCCCTGGGGACGTTTACTCATGAGAGTGGAGCTCAGCTAGACGTCCTCGCTTCACCCTTTCGGCTCTATGGCTGCTGAAATGTGAGAACACACTGACACCCAGTGGTGTTAGAGACGTGGCGCAACAGGCATGTATATCAGTGTGTTAGACGGAGCAGTGAGGCACACCGATGACAAAAGACAGACGGGAATTTCATCAGCTCTAGTTTGATGCGACTTTTTATGGTTTTGCTTGGCTGCCACTGATCTCATAAAACAACCACCTGACATGGTGATAGAAGAAAAAGTGAGCCCACATCTTGGTCTATGCTTATCAGAAATGCTGTGAGGGGGGCAGCACATTACAACTTGAAACAGACCGTGGCTTGTGATAATAAACCAAATATTTTCGTTTTTCGCAATTCTGATCAGACAAAACCAGATTTGTGAAAATGACTCACTATGGAATTTAAACAAACATTGTTCACAGTGTTTGAGACCAAAAACCTGATCAGAGTAATCAGAATATACACGTGACACATCAATAATAAAAGGAAATATTGGGTGCATGTTTATGAAGACATTTTATCCTTTATGTGCTTTATCAGACTCTCAGTGGCACAAAACACTTTATCATGAAATACCTTTATCATGCATCTATGATTTGATCCTTTTTTTTTATCTATATGGCATCAACAGTGAATAGTGTATACAGGTCTGACCACCAGAGGGCCTTCAATTCCAACATTTAGATATTAAACTGAGCCCTTCTGTATGGATTTTTCTCTTCATGATTGCTTAACATTACACACACACATA
>NW_024582370.1:1378196-1381532 GCF_018398535.1 Haplochromis burtoni
CAGTTTTGTTTGTTTGGGTTTTTTTCTTCTGTTCATTGTGCTTATTTGCCCTTTAATAAATAATTCCTACTGTGTGTGGGCATGAGAGCCGGACCAATAAATAATCCAGACACAAGTTTTAGCTCATGTCACATTTATCAGTGTGTGTATGTGTGTGTGTGTGTGTGTGTGCGTGTGTGTGGAGATTAGAATTACATTTAACTGCACTGACAACTGCACTGACAACCTGTGAACCACCACTGCCTACTTTTCCTGTTCAGTTAAGCCTTCAGAAGATAACTTTAGGATTTTTAAACTGGGCCAGATTCGACAGAAAGGGATTGTATTTCTCTGTAAGATGACATTTTTAACCACCGATCTCGTCTGCCTCCTCCTACTCCTGCTTAGAGCTGACTTTTCTTCAAAATACTGCTATTAGTAGCAGTGAATGTGGGCTCGCTGGTTCTTTCCTCTCTAAAGTGTCTTTTATCTTGGCTCCCTCTGGTGTCTTTTCCTCAGTAAGCTGGAGTCAGTTGAGTAAAAGACACTGCTGGGAACCCAGAAAGAGTGGGTAAAAATTCCCCCTGCTGCCTCTCATATAAAATGCTCCCAAATTGCAACCAATGGTCTGCGCAGCTTTTCATTAATCATTAGCAGATCTTGTCATCAGGGGAAAATGAGGAGGTCAGAGAGAAGAGGGGTGAGCAGGTGGAAGAGCGGGGGCTGAGATGGATGAATGAATTCAGTGTAGCCCCACTGGCGGCGTACACAAACAGACTAGATTGTTTCAGTGGTCGTGCTTTGCACAGTGATGTCCCTGCAGAAGCACATCTGTATGAATGGGATGTTGTGTGACTATCAGGCAATTTAAACCTGTGCGAACGTGCATCCAGGACGGACAAATTCCTTGTTGGGGAGGGGTTAAAAAAGATTGCCACCCTCTTGTAAGGATTTATGGGGATGAGAGCAGCGCAACATAAAAACGAGGAATTGAGGAGACAATAGAAGTTTTATCCTATTTCACTTGGGCCAGATATCCAGCTGTGCTGCTCAAATATGTAAAGCCAAAGGGGCGCGTCCCTGCTTGTGTTTGTGTCAGACCCTCTAATCCAGCTTATATACACAGGGCCACAGTGTACCAGGGTGTTAAATCCAACGATGGGTTATGGGCACAATATCTTTTAATACTTTTCAATGCAAGTGGAAGAACATTCTGGAACAATAATACACGTATATATATATATATGCATCTGCAGAAAACTTTTCTCTTCAACCTCCAAATTAAGCCCTTTCTGTCTGATCCCATCCTGATAAGAACTAAAGCTGTTTATGAGATTTAGAGGAGGAAAGAGGGAGAATAAGGCTGTGAGAGAGAAAGACAAAAAAACAACTGAGAACTAGAGAGGATTAAAAAAGATTGAGAGAAGGAGCACGAGATATTCCTGTCCCTGAACCGGTAGTGCAAAACAACATAATCCCAGATTTTTATGGGCACTATTTTTGCTGGAAAGCTTTTGGATTATGAGTGGCTGTTGCTTTATATCGCCTGTATGTCATTGTGTAAACATGACCCCACGGCCTGCTGCTCAGATGAGGGAAGCTGAGAGACCGAATACAAGTGTAAACTAGGCAAATGACAGGAGAGGAGTTTTCCTAAGGTTTTTTTATTTATCAAGAATGAAGCTAAGACATCTCTCAGACATAATTTCTGTTTTCCACATTACTGATCCTCTGTAGTTTTAAAAGCAACCTTTCTTCAAATGTATGTGTGTTTGGGATTTCACAGGCACTGTGACGGCCAGAATGGCTCATAAAGTTGTGACATAATCTCCACCTTGATCACTGAATATTTTAAAAAGTCATGGAAACGAGTCTCGTTGCACCATCTCTTGTTGCACTGCGAGAGCTTTCCAGCTGGTGTGCATATCATCACACATGTATGGGATAACTGACTCCCATCCACACATGGGTATCCGATAAATTAAAGGCCCATCACACTGAGTCACACCCTTTTTCTAGAGGAGCCGGGGTGCTTCCAAAAATGGTGTCGCCTAATTTCTAAACTCAAACATGTCATTGTTTTGTGTCATCCTTATCATGGTTGATAGAGGTAAGGCAGCAATTATCCACAGTTTTATGTTAGCAATCTATCAAAACATCAATCCAGAGACAATTAGGCACCTACAGAAAATTATTAAATAATTGCACAGTTCTCCTACAGGGATTTAGAGTGAGTTTGAACCAGTTGTTTACTCTGATGGCTCTAATAATATTGTTTTCAGACACATCAGTTAGGTATTCTCAACAAAAAAGGGGCTTAAAAGCCGCTGCAACCTACTTGCCCAGATATAAATGGAAGACACACAGATAACAACCAGGTGATAAAGATATCAAAGCATTTGCTGTAGCAGCAGAAGGGCTTAGTATTTTCGTTGGGAATTAGTTGAGGTCAAACAGAAAGCCAAAGGGTGAATACATTAGATTTACCAGGTAGTCAGAAACACAACTGCAATGTTACTGAACGTTTCTCAGTAGTGTATTTACTGTAATGAAAACACTTGTTGATTACTGGTTGACCAAATTAACTTAAAGGTACAGTAAATCATTTGGAGTTGGATTAATGGGAAAAAAATACTGTAGTCATAAATATACATTAATTTGTATGTAATTACATCTTCCATTAAACTGATGGATTCTCATAAACTTTGAATTAATCCATTAAAAATACATAGGAGCAGGCGCCGGTTTGTGGAGACTGCAACGGTGTCCCACCACCCTGCCACATACATACTACGCCAAAGGTGGAGGAGAGAACTTGTTCACATGTTGTGGAGGCAAAAATGTAACTTATTTATGCAGCTGCAGAATCAAGATAAAGTACGAGGAAACATGTTTTATTTTTGAGTCTCCTTCAACAATGAAGCAAAAATGTCAGGAAAGAGACAACCTCTGAATAAAACGTTATCCGGTTCTTCCTCGTGTCAAGTCTCGCAGACGTACGACCCTCCTGTGTCGGAATAGCTGACAAAATGCCAGCTAAACAATAACAACACTAGTTATTTATAAGATAACGCTATGTTAAGCTCAATTATCCAAAAAAATCATGCTTTCCATCTGATAAACAGTTTGATGACATCCTCACTTCATATAAAAGTTTATTTGCTAAGTATCCAAGTCCAACAATATCTTCTAATAAAGTTTCACTAACAGAGGCTGACAGCAGAAAAGTTCAACAACTCACCTCAGTATGCTGTCATCAAGCTAAAGTGAACTTCATTGACTCACTGATTCATATCGCACCTCTTTCATAAAGTTTTACAGCTCTCCCCCAAGTAAATTTAGGTTGTTCCAGATTAA